>NC_136909.1:52328839-52473669 GCF_949606895.1 Notothenia rossii
GTGGGTTAGATGCGCGTTCATAATGCCGAGGAAAATAACTCTCAGAATAACGTTATTAGCACATTTTACAACTTGAGGACCGAATGTTTTTAATAAGAGCTATACAAACGTTCATACTGGGTAGTTTATTTAGTTCAAAAAAAATTATCCAACAAGTTACAGACCACTCTTTCCCAATGTAAGTCAATGGGAAAAAGTGTTTCCGGGCCCAGCAACCTAAAGGAAGTGTAGTACCGCCGTTTGGCCACAACGAATATTCTCATCAGACTCCGGCTCACTTCCTGTGGGCTTGGTTCAACCTCCACTGTCCGCAGCCGCAGCTAGACCCTTCTCAGCCACTGTAGTGTCATGTCAGGTGGGCGTGTCGCAGAGTCCTGCATCGGGTCGGGTACCCGCAGTTACCCGACGGGTGACCCGCAAAAAAGGTGATTCGCGGGTGGTATTTTTTCAAACACTTTTTTCCGGGTTTGGTTCTGGGTAAAACAAAGATGATGCGGGTCGGGTTGCGGGTGTTGCATAATAAATATATTAAAATAATAATAATTTAGTTTAATGTTTAAATCCTCAGACCTCTCCCCCGCGGGACCGCGCATAATCATAACCTCTGCAGCGCATCGATCTGCTTCTGAGCGCTGTACATTCTGAATGGCTGAGGTGAAGCTCTCCAGCGGAGAATACAGCATTTTCCAACACTTCCTCAAGAGCGAAATCCAACGTCTGGGAGGCTTTTGGTGTCCTCCTAGATGGAGAAAATAACCAACATCCCACGCTTTTTGAGCCAAATATGCAACTGCGTGTGTTCATAATTGCACGTTTTCACTGCTCATATATATATATATATATATATATGCGGGTTCGGGTCGGGTTGCGGATCCTGTGCTTACGGGTCGGGTCGGGTTGCGGAACTAATTAGTAATATGTGCGGGTAGCGGGGCGGGTTCGGTATTGCATGTCGCGGGTGCGGGGCGGGAGCGGGTCTTGAAAATCAGACCAGTGCAGGACTCTGGCGTGTCGTGTAGTGTCGTGTAGTGTTGTGTACTGTCCGCGGCCGCAGCTAGACCATATTGGCACGTTCTGGAAAGTGAGAGAGTAAGCTACTACGGAGTCCCTTAAAGCAAAACAATTCTGCGGAGTCTAGACATTTTTTTAAATCGCGATTTTTCGGTTCAGCCATTAAAAGTAAAAATGCAAATTAATCGTTAAAATTGAAAAAATCGCCCAGCCCTAATCAGAGGGTGTGTGCCAATTACAGAGGCATCACACTACTCAGCCTCCCTGGGAAAGTTTACTCTAAGGTACTCGAAAGGAGGGTCAGGCCGATTGTCGAACCTCAGATTGAGGAGGAACAATGCGGATTCCGTCCTGGTCGTGGAACGACGGATCAGCTTTTTACTCTCGCAAGGATCCTGGAGGGGGCCTGGGAGTACGCTTATCCGGTCTACATGTGTTTTGTAGACTTGGAGAAGGCATATGACCGAGTTCCCAGGGAGTTACTGTGGGAGGTGCTGCAGGAGTATGGGGTGAGGGGGTCTCGACTCAGGGCCATCCAATCTCTGTACTCCCAAAGCGAGAGGTGTGCCTGGGTCCTCTGCAGTAAGACAGACCCATTTCCGGTGAGGGTTGGCTTCCGCCAGGGCTGCGCTTTGTCACCAATCCTGTTTGTAATATACATGGATGGGATTTCGAGTCGTAGTCGTGGGGGAGGGGGTCTGCAGTTCGGTGGACAAAGGATTGCACCACTGCTTTTTGTAGATGATGTGGTTCTGATGGCTTCATCGGTCTGCGACCTGCAGCACTCACTGGATCGTTTCGGTACCAAGTGTGAAGCGGCTGGGATGAGGATCAGCACCTTCAAATCTGAGGCCATGGTTCTCAGTAGGAAACCGATAGACTGTGCACTCCAAGTAGAGAATGAATCCTTACCCCAAGTGAAGGAGTTCAAGTATCTCGGGGTCTTGTTCTCGAGTGAGGGAACAATGGAGCGTCAGATGGGCCGGAGAATCGGAGCAGCGGGAGCGGTACTGCAGTCGCTTTACTGCACCGTTGTGACAAAAAGAGAGCTGAGCCAGAAGGCAAAGCTCTCTGTCTACCGGGCCATTTTCGTTCCTACCCTCACCTATGGTCATGAAGGAAGGGTCATGACCGAAATAACGAGATTGCGGATACAAGCGGCCGAGATGGGTTTTCTCCGCAAGTTGGCTGGTGTCTCCCTTATGGATAAGGTGAGAAGTGCAGTCATCCGGGAGGGACTCGGAGTTGAACCGCTCCTCCTTCGCGTCAAAAGGAGCCAGTTGAGGTGGTTCGGGCACCTAGTAAGGATACCACCTGGGCGCCTCCCTAGGGAGGTGTTTCAGACACATCCAGCTGGGAAGAGACCAAGGGGTAGACCTAGAACCAGGTGGAGGGATTATATCTCTTTGCTGGCCTGGGAGCGCCTTGGGATCCCCCAGTCAGAGCTGGTTGATGTGGCCAGGGAAAATAAAGTTTGGGGCTCTCTGCTGAAACTGCTACCCCCGCGACCCGACCACGGATAAGCGGGAGAAGATGGATGGATGGATGGAAGAATTTGCATTCTAACTAGTTAAAATTAAATGTTTGATATCAAGAATTTGCGTTCTTACTAGTAAGAATTGAATTTTTTGTATCAAGAATTTGCATTCTTACTAGTGAGAATAGATTTTTGATATCCTCCAGAAATGAATAAAAGCTAAATATGCTTACCACAGAGATCTGCCAGGGACGGAGCGTTCAGAGTATAGTGACATTCTACAAAGCTCGTTTGCCACTAGTGTTTTCGCGTAAGCGCGTTGACACGAGCAATCTGTCCAAACTGCTGGCCAAAAGGCATCATATTCAGTCGGAGAAATGCACAATTTTCGACTGCCTTAACTCATAGCTCTGTTGTCCCAATTACGAGTAACATTATCACATCAGGTGCGCAGAGGTGGGAGAAGTAGTCAGATCTTGTACTTGAGTAAAAGTAGAAGTACTAGAGTGTTGGAATACTCTGTTAAAGTAAAGTACTGCATTCAAAATGTTACTCAAGTAGAAAAGTATTAGCATCAAAATATAGGTAAAGTACCAAAAGTAATCATTGTGCAGATTGGTCCTTTTCAGAATAATATACAGTGGGGAAAAAAAAGTATTTAGTCAGCCACCAATTGTGCAAGTTCTCCCACTTAAAAAGATGAGAGGCCTGTCATTTTCCTAGGTATACCTCAACTGTGAGAGACAAAATGAGAAAAAAAAAACAGAAAATCACATGGTCAATAACAAAAGTTCATCTCAATACTTTGTTATATACCCTTTATTGGCAATGACAGAGGTCAAACGTTTTTCTGTTAGTCTTCACAAGGTTTTCACACACTGTTGCTGGTATTTATGCCTATCCCTCCATGCAGATCTCCTCTAGAGCAGTGATGTTTTGGGGCTGTTGCTGGGCAACACGGACTTTCAACTCCCTCCAAAGATTTTTCTATGGGGTTGAAATCTGGAGACTGGCTAGGCCACTCCAGGACCTTGAAATGCTTCTTACGAAACCACTCCTTCATTGCCCGGGCGGTGTGTTTGGAATCATTGTCATGCTGAAAGACCCAGCCACGTTTCATCTTCAATGCCCTTGCTGATGGAAGGAGGTTGTCACTCAAAATCTCACGATACATGGCCCCATTCATTCTTTCCTTTACACGGATCAGTCCTCCTGGTCCCTTTGCAGAAAAACAGCCCCAAAGCATGATGTTTCCACCCCCATGTTTCACAGTAGGTATGGTGTTCTTTGGATGCAACTCAGCATTCTTTCTCCTCCAAACACGTCTAGTTGAGTTTTTACCAACAACTTCTATTTTGGTTTCATCTGACCATATGACATTCTCCCAATCCTCTTCTGGATCATCTAAATGCTCTCTAGCAAACTTCAGACGGGCCTGGACATGTACTGACTTAAGCAGGGGGACACGTCTGGCACTGCAGGATTTGAGTCCCTGGCGGCGTATTGTGTTACTAATGGTAGCCTTTGTTACTTTGGTCCCAGCTCTCTGCAGGTCATTGACTAGGTCCCCCTGTGTGGTTCTGGGATTTTTGCTCACCGTTCTTGTGATCATTTTGACCCCACAGGGTGAGATCTTGCGTGGAGCCCCAGATCGAGGGAGATTATCAGTGGTCTTGTATGTCTTCCAATTTCTAATAATTGCTCCCACAGTTGATCTCTTCACACCAAGCTGCTTACCTATTGCAGATTCAGTCTTCCCAGCCTGGTGCAGGTCTACAATTTTGTTTCTGGTGTCCTTTGACAGCTCTTTGGTCTTGGCCATAGTGGAGTTTGGAGTGTGACTGTTTGAGCTTGTGGACAGGTGTCTTTTATACTGATAACGAGTTCAAACAGGTGCTATTAATACAGTTAACAAGTGGAGGACAGAGGAGGCTCTTAAAGAAGAAGTTACAGGTCTGTGAGAGCCAGAAATCTTGTTTGTTTGTAGGTGACCAAATACTTATTTTACCGAGGAATTTAATTCATTAAAAATCCTACAATGTGATTTCCTGGATTCTTTTCCCCCATTCTGTCTCTCATAGTTGAGGTGTACCTAGGATGAAAATTACAGGCCTCTCTCATCTTTTTAAGTGGGAGAACTTGCACAATTGGTGGCTGTCTAAATACTTTTTTGCCCCACTGTATATGATGTGTTCTGCAGTGGCGTTTTTATATGTACAAAAACTTCATGCCGATCTAGATATCCGCGTTCTTGTGACACGTAAATACTACGCTTCCTATGTTTTGGTGCGGACTGCGTTCACACCAGCAATGAACCGCTCCAGAGTTCGCAAGCAAGCGCTCCGAGACCACCTATTTTAGCGGACCAGAGTCCGCTTGTTTAGTTCACTTAAGAGGTCTCGGACTGTGTTCACACCGACCCAAATGAACCGCACCAAGCGGCTAAACGCACCAGGGTTCGATTCAACCGGACTATACAAGGCAGGTGTGAACGCAAACCAAAAACTATGAAGGATAAAAAGGACTAAAGTGTGACTAAAACTAATAAGCATTTTCGTCTTAGACTAAATCAAAAATAGCTGCCAAAATTAACACTGAGCCACTGCCGGTTGCTGGTTTGATTATAGCTCAATAGTTCACTGACACCTTAAATCTTTTACATTTTTCGTACATTGGGAGTTTCGTGAAACTTTTTAATATAGTGTGTATTATTTTACTTTTTCTATGACGTTCATTTGTATGAAACCCATTCCCTGTTATCCAAATATTCCTGCTTCTACACTTTCTTCTTACACATTAAAGCCAGCATAGCAGTTCAGCGTCAGCTTTTCAGCATAAAGCATTGCAAGGAATTGCATTCTCTAGTTATTTTAGCAGTGCTAGAGGACTTACCGTTCAACATCCCAAACGCGAAGAGGCGACGTGTTCTCACAGCATGCGGTGCCTGTTACAAAGGATCTGCACACAGACGAGAGACACACACAGACCATGATTAGTGTCATCAAAACCACTTCAACAGATCAACTCAACTCAGGAAATAGTGTTGATGCCACCTGTGATGGGAAATTCTGAAGCAATGCAGACAGGACTCAGAGAGACAAGAGAGAGCTGGAATTTTGATGTCAAACACTGATGGTTTATTTGGAGCTTTGGCCGGAGAATTCACAAGACATGTCGTGTGTCACGAGGTGACACAGCTGCTGCCAAATGATTCTGAAGATATCTGACCCAGTCCCATGTATTTAGCTGGTTCTGAGAGAATAATCAACATGCTGCATACCAAGATAAAACAGGCAAAGCACTATAACCTCTATCTTCTCTAGCCAACAGGCAGGGACGGGGAGACAAAACACTGAGAGCACAGCAGCCCAAGATTGCAGGTGCTCATTGTAGAAACTGATAAACTGGGTCAAAGTTATGGGCCCATGAAAATATTTCCCCAACACCACCAAAGTCGTCACACATTTTCCCCCCGGAAATGTTGGCAAAACTCGAGACATTTGATATCATTTAATGATCCTAAAAAATCATGCAGATTTTCTATATATTGAAAAAAAGGACAACTAAAGAGACCACTGCAACAGCAATAAGTCTGATGGCCCAGCAAACAGAGAAACATTTTTTATTTTCCAGGTCGTCATTGTGAGTCCAAGGTGGATCTTTGTTTGTCCATCTGCTCTATGAACATGAGCTAAAGACATGGCTACGCCTGCTCCTTTGTTCCCCTAAATTCCTTTAATGTCTCTCTTTTTCTGGTGTCAGAAGAGGACAATCCTTTCTCCTCCTTTATGCTAGCTTCTGTTCATTTCTCAGTTAAAACAGGCTTTAGTGTTAGGCTACACTTTTGTTTTAATTGCATTCCATGTGAATACAGAAAGGTTTACACTGGAAACCTTTCAGTGTTTAAATAAAGAGTGACATGAGAAATACAAACATTTATTTTGGCAGAGAAAACTATTAAAACAAAGGACAGTCTCCATATTTGTAGATATATTTCTATTAGTAGATTGGCTACGGGACGTAGCATGTCAACTCTTGTTAATAACATGGCATGTGTTCCCCTATTTTATCTATTTCAATAATCTTTCTTCTCATGGTAAAGTTATTAATTTGTATATAGTTATACTGAGCGACTTCAGAAGATAATTAAAGTACACCGTTGGCTGACATTACTACCTCAATGGTTTCCTTTCTTTTGTTGTTATAAAATGTCTACGTCCACGTTGCTGGTAATTTAGTAAGAGGGACCTTACATTTTCTCCCTTAGTTTTGGGGATGTATTCTTTATTTATTACTCATTACCCACTTGACTTAAGGAGTGGGCCCTAGTCTCACACACACACACACACGCACGCACGCACGCACGCACGCACACACACACAGTTTCCCAGCAGAAGAACACAGTGGTGATCCTTTGATTCGAGTGGCAGGTTGGAATTAGCAGCTCGGTATGCACAGTGAATACCAGGCCTGTGGAGAGGGGGGGGGGGGGGCAGAGAAAGGAGAGGGAGGAGCGCTGTGGGAGCGGGCTGAGAGGGTGTGTCTGGATGTTAGAAGCTATGTAGAGGGCGGGTGGTGACCAGGGGTGCTGGTGGTGGGGGGGCTTCTGCTGGGCCGGGCCGAATCTCATGGCTTAGGGCCCTCCTACAGGGTTGACGGACAGGGGGGAGGCCCACCTTTTACTCACACAGATAGTTACCGAAGTGCTGTTGGTTGGATGACAATACTGTAGATGGAGGAGACAGATGCAGATAGAGATATGTGTCTGTATGTATTTCTATATATTTCTTCAGCTCAGTGAGATTGTATATTGTAGATCATTCAATTTATTCAATACTTTCGTTATATTTTGTATTATTTAAGCACAGTGATATACAGTTGCAAGAAAAAGTATGTGAACCCTTTGGAACTACCTGGATTTCTGCATAAATTGGTCATAAAATGTGTTCTGATCTTCATCTAAGTCACAACAATAGACAAACACAGTCTGCTTAAGCTAAAACACTAAACGCTAAAACACAAACAATTATATGTTTTTATGTTTTTATTGAACACACCATAATAATAATCCTTATATTTATTATAGCGCATTATCAATGACTCAAAGTGCTTTACAAATACACATTACATATACAGATCATCATGTAATGGTCATCTACTGTGGACAATACCCACAGGAGCAAGTTCAGGTGAAGTGTCTTGCCCAAGGACACAACGGCTTTACAGACGCAGCGGCGGCGGGTTTCACCCTCTTGATCAATGCACTGCGCCACACCGCCCATCTTCACACCTCAAAGTCATCGAGGCGCTTTTACAAGTACACATTGATATTATACATGTACTGCGGACAATACCCACAGGAGCAAATTTGGGTGAAGTGTCTTGCCCAAGGCACAACGGCCTGAAGCAGTTGGGCGGGAGCGGGTTTCGAACTGGAGTTCCCCAACACCCCCTTGATCTGATGATCAAATGCACAGACCACTGCGCCACCCGTCCCGACTGTCCATGTAAACATTCACAGTGCAGGGTGGAAAAAGTATGTGAAGCCTTGGATTTAATAACTGGTTGACCCTCCTTTGGCAGCAATAACCTCAACCAAACGTTTCCTATAGTTGCATATCAGACATGCACAACGGTCAGGAGGAATTTTGGACCATTCCTCTTTACAAAACAGTTTCAGTTCAGCAATATTCTTGGGATGTCTGGTGTGAATCGCTCTCTTGAGGTCATGCCACAGCATCTCAATTGGGTTGAGGTCAGGACTCTGACTGGGCCACTCCAGAAGGCGTATTTTCTTCTGTTGAAGCCATTCTGTTGTTGATTTACTTCTGTGCTTTGGGTCGTTGTCCTGTTGCATCACCCATCTTCTGTTGAGCTTCAATTGGTGGACAGATGGCCTTAAGTTCTCCAGCAAAATGTCTTGATAAACTTGAGAATTCATTTTTCCGTCGATGATGGGAATCTGTCCAGGCCCTGACGCAGCAGAGCAGCCCCAAACCATGATGCTCCCTCCACCATACTTCACAGTTGGGATGAGGTTTTGATGTTGGTGTGCTGTGCCTTTTTTTCTCCACACATAGCGTTGTGTGTTCCTTCCAAACAACTACACTTTGGTTTCATCTGTCCACAGAATATATGCCAGTAGTGCTGTGGAACATCCAGGTGCTCTTTTGCAAACTTCAAACGTGCAGCAATGTTTTTTCTGGATAGCAGTGGCTTCCTCCATTTTATGACCAATTTATGCAGCATTCCAGGTAATTCCAAAGGGTTCACATACTTTTTCTTGCAACTGTATGTTCCTTTCTATTGTGAATTTTTTGATGCTAATTTTAATTTTTATCATAAATACTTGTTAATTTTAATTGTATTATATTTGTATCTTATTGTATCTATAAAACATGTTTAACTCGTCTAATGCTTTTCAACACTGCTACTGTGACAAAATGATTTACCAGTATGCGATAAATAAAGTATCTATCTATCTATAACACATTTCTGTAGCCTCGTGAAAGGAAATCACTACGTGAAAGGATTTATGTTGAATTCCTGTGGGGGTGGGGGATGAAGTTGCGGTGAGTGTGGGGGGGAAGGTTGTGGTGACTGCAGCTACAGACGATCACACCTCAGAATACATAACTTTCATTAGCATCCCAAAATCTGAAATACAGTATCATTGCTTTAATTGTTGTCATCCAACTAAACACATCTAGTCAGCGGTAATACACCTAAGGTTACATGAGATCATAAAGACCTCCCTCACTATCAAACATTTCAGTTCAAAACTATTTTTAAATACTGGGGATCCAAGTGATTGATTGATTGAATGATTAATTGGCCTTCCACAATGACTACACTGAAATATGTATCTGTAGATCTTAAACTGTGAAGCATGAACCCCTTTGTTATGCTTGAGGATAGAACACTGCCAACTAATCATTTGCAGCCTGCAAATAAAGATGTAGATATTTACGGGAATAAGAAAGTCCCAGAGATTGTTTCAGGGACTGTAAGTAGGCTATATTCTAAGTGGATTTTCATTTATGTTGACCCCAAAGTCAACTCCCAGCCAGTAAACCACAGAGAAAGGAAGGAAGCTATTAGCTCCAGCTGTGTTGGAGCACAGGTCAGAAACACTGGCAGCAAGCCTGCCTTCATTTAAACAAGACAACCAGTGCGGCCTTCCACAGTGTCTTTGTCCTCTTTTTGTGGACTTTGCCAAAGATATCAGTAAGAGGGATATTTAATCTGCAAGTAAAGAGAAACTGAGAATTGACGAGAGGTCGATTGGAAAACTCAAAAGATAGGTTCACAATTGCTCAGGCTTTGTTGCTGTAATGTCTGAAATGTTTCTGTGGTCATCTTGGACTGGCGGCCCTCATCAGGGAGTAGAGCATCAGAACAGGAACAGTCTGGAGGGCTTGTATTAGCTATTCCCCCTCTTCCACTGAAATGACGTCTGTTCTGCTTTCAGGCTGGGGCTACTTTGGTTCACAGTTTGTTCAACCTGCAAACAAGAACCAGTTTGCTTTTCCACCCTTGATGCATATTCCTTTTATACATTTATTTTAGTTTTACCTGACAATGTTTGGCCGCATGGCGCTGTAAATAAAGGGTTGTATGATCTGAAGTTTCTCTCCTATTACTTGAGGTAATAAATGTCTTTTGTGCGGTCGTGTTCCAGCTACTTTGCAATCCCAGCGTCACTGCTTCTGCAACAACCTTCTTCTGTCGCCAGGAACTGATGTTGCTCACGTAAATCCCCCCCAAGTCAAAATTAATGGGATTTTAATTGTTTCTTAGACAAACCGTGGAAACCGTTGGTGTGAGGTTCCCTATGTTGTAGCAGAGAAGATGCCAAACCTGCCTGTCTATAAGCTGAAAGCTCAGAGTGGGAAAGGGAAGCTGAAAACACTACACAGAGACAATCTGTTGCCGATTGGAGACCTTGTGAGGATTCCAGCTATCGACAACACAGAAGATCTGCCGACCAGTTGAAAGTCAAGAGCTAACAGGAAACAAGAGCAGAGCGCAGTAACAGGGAGGCTGCACTTCTGATATGACCTGGTTCGCAGGTTAAGCCCCCTTAAGCCCCCATGCCACCGGGCGCTCCTCAACAGTTGTCATTAGAGTGTGTTATTCTCCAGAAGAGCCACCATGAAGAACCACGCTGCTGAGCAGATGCAGACTGTGGTTCACTCAGAACCTTCTGGAGAACAGCCACAGTCCACGAGGAGCAGAGGGCGGGGGGGGGGAAGTTGTCAGATCCGTTAAGCAGTGCTGCCAATTGGCGGGCCCTCAGTAATTAGTGTTGGGTAAACTCATTTATGGCCCAAATGGGTGGAGTGGGGCTGGGTCCACTGTGCTGGTGGGTGACCTTTGACCCTGCTAACACAGGATACAATAGGGTTACAGCCAAACTCACTATCTGGACCCTATTACTCTCCATTACTCACATTACTTCCCCCTCAGTGGGCCGCGACCCCGGCAGAGGACAGCAGCCGTACAATGAGGGCAGGACTCCCCCTCTGCGCCCCCCAGCTCTCTCCCCCTGCTGAAGGGCCAAACGGGCCCAACCTGGGGTCAGAGCTCGCACTGATATTATAGCTGCTAGGGTCACAGACACTCTCGCCTTATGTGGGGCAGGTGTCCCCCCTAAACACACACAAATGCACACACACAGTCACATCTCTGAGCAAACAGAGTCCCGATCTGTGCCCCCCCACTCCTCCTCTCATCATTAGCAGCATGCTGGGCCGTTTGGGTAACCTCATCAGCTAGCCGCACACACAATTAAAGATATGAAAAGACACAAATACAAGCATTTACAACCCTTTTACACACACACACACACACACACACGCACACGCACACGCACACACACACTGTTACGGCTGCTGCCTTCCTGGTCGTCTGAGTGTTTTCAGCTGTGTGTGTTCTATGTAAATGAGCTGTGCGGTTTCCCTCCCGGCATTGGCTCCCATCTCCTGGTCCGCCCCTGAAGATTGCGATTGGAGCACGCCGGGCCCGACGCACTCCAATCGCAGGACACAGCCGGCGCACACCTGCTGGAGATTATTACAAAGCTTGGGGACAATCATCATTCTGGAGGCTCTGTAGGTGGACAGATGCCTCTCGCTACTTGCTCTTTGTTCTGAGGTTAAAACTTGTGTGATTAGTAGTGTCTAGAGTAGGTTAGTTAGAGTGTAGAGTAGCTTAGTTAGTGTTTAGAGTATAGTTAGGATTTGTGACTGTTGCCTTTAGTTTAGCTGTGTTTTGTGTAGACTCCCTCGGTTAGTTGTACCACTCTTGAAGTTAGGTTTTGTTTCGTTCTTTATTTAGTATATTAGTATTTTCCCTGTATGTCTTTAGACTCCTTTCTTAGAGTCCTCCTTTTGTTTGGTTATTTGTCAACCGGTGCCCTTTTGGCCCTTTTGTTTGTTTCAGGCTGCTTGCCTGCCATTTTGTTTACAGCTGTTTTAAATAAACGCTTATAATTAATACCCATTCCACTCTGGTCGTGTTATTTCCCTTTGGTTCCCCTAGCCCAATAGGGAACGTAAAACACACACACACACACACACACACACACACACACACACACACACACACACACACACACACACACACACACACACACACACACACACACACCTGTCGCCCAAACTCAATTTGGTGTGTCCCGCACCGTCGGCCGTGACACGCCTTATTGGCCGATTCAACATGTTGAATCGGCCATGCATCGGGTCAGGCAGTCGGACCAAGCAATCACTCTGATTGGCTGTTCAGCTAGCGAATCAGTGCATGAGAAGCGAAACGGAAGTGAGGGACGTAAACAAACGATTTAAGAAGCTATTCATTTTCATCTCATCATGGCGATCTCGAATGACGGAAACGAAGACCTGCTCATCACCTTGATCCGGGAGAGGCCAGCTCTGTACGACATCACAGAGAAAAGGTACTCGAACCGAGTAGTGAAAACCGGACTCTGGCGAGAGATTGAAACGCAACTTGGTTTCTCGGGTAAGATTATCTTTTTCATCAATTGAGCTCTTAAGCAGATACTGTTGGCTTTTTATTGTTTGCCAGTGTACAGTGACGTTAACGTGAAATGTAATTTGTTATTTCAACCTTTTGTTTTGTTGTTATCCTGTTGCTAGCTGTTGCTAGCTGTGCAGTTTGGCACTGCATATAGATATGAATTGGACATGCTAACTAGCCACAATGCTTACATCGTTTATTTGTGTGCTTCAGAGAAAGAGCTGAGGAACAAGTGGGATTCTCTGCGAACCCAGTACACCCGGTACAGGAAACTTGCCCCTTCAGGTAGTTGTGGAGCACAAAGGACTTGCAGACAGCAGTGGATCCTGACCAGGCTGCCGTTTTTAGAGCCCTACACAAGAAGGAAGGAGAGTACTTCGAACCTCACCATCAAGGTAACTATTTTATTTGTTGAGTACAAATAAGTGTTTCTTGCTTCTTTCATTTACAAAAACATTATTTTCATTCATTTGGTGGTTACAGTGGTAAATATAATTATGTGCTCATCACCTTAATGTTGCAGCTGGAAAAGGAGGAGCTAATTTAAATTACATGATATACTGCTGGGTAGCTTATGAAATTCACCATGGGATCAATAACGCTTTTATGTTAACCTATAATAATACAAGATAAAATATGTCTTGATTATATTTTGTAGTGTTCTGAATCTTCTAGAAGTATGTCTTTAGCATCTGAATAGAGCCATCACAATGTGTCTACAATGTACCTCTCAAACTTGAGCACACCCCAAACTAATGGCACACACATTTCAGGGTATTGTTTTGTTATGAATGCTTGGTAAACAGTGAATTTATTTAAAAAAAATTAAGGAGCGTCCGGTGGCTGCAGAATCAACCCCCGGTGGCACCAGCAGTGAAACCTCGACCAGCACCACCGAGGAGTCCTTCCACTTTGATGCTGAGCCCAGAAATCCCCTGGCAGAATCCACCACACCGGCACCGCTCGGAGAGAGGCCAAGCCGGTTTTCTGCCCCTCTATTCACATGTAGCCTTTCATACGGGATGGTTTCTTCATTCTCTAACTGTTGTGGAGCAGAACTATAAAGTTGCAGGATTAGTCTCAAGTACCTCAATATAATTATAGTATGTCTGCACTTTAAGTGCTCATTTCATCATTCATTCATGTATTTTATATTCTACTAAAACTGAATCAAACCATAAACAAGGTGACCTGTTGGGATTACTATATACAGTATATATATATATATATATCTGCATTATTTTATCCCACTTTATGCTTTGCCCTTGCTGCTTGTTTTACACTGATTTTATATCTTATTTCTTACTGATGTAAAGCACTTTGAACTGCAATCCCCTGTATGAAAGGTGCTATATAAATAAAGTTACTATTATTCAGATGGATGTTTCTGCCTCTCTGTTCATTCTCCCATTATCCTCCTCAATCTGTCTAGAAGTATTTTAATGTTGTAGCTGTTACTATAACCAATACTAATGCTAGAGTTGCAACTGACAGTTATGTAGGCACATTGTTATTGTTTCTTATCGCTGTGTGATTAACAGAATAAACACAAATAGGCAATGCAACACTTTATTTGGTACCTTCATACACACAACACAACATTAGAATGAGCTTTTATCAACGCCTACATGATGATAACCTGTCAACATGACAGGTAAATCCACATGACATTAATAGCGGGCAGAACCCAAATCTAGCTCCAGTGCCGCACGAAACATGTTTTCGATGGACGAGAGTGAAAATGGAACGCACACGCTATTTGTTGTTTGTTTATATCTTCCGGTTGTTGCCTCTTTTGAATGACGAATAAACACTACCGCCGCCTGCTGATAAGGAGAGTTATTGCCACTCACGCAGGGCCGTATCCAGGATTTCCTAAATACCGAGGTCCAAATATGTTTACTTGTGTGCGCGAGCGTGAAAAGCATTGCAGACCGCAAGCGAGTTTACCTTGACTTTCTAATGCTTCTAATGCTATTTTTGCCGAGGTTCAAGGCAAAGGCTACAGACAAACAGTGCCATTTCTCCCACTAGTTCAAGCCATTATACTGTATGTATGTATTGAATGTGTGTGTGTATACAGGGGCGCCGTTTACCGCAAGCGAGTTTACCTTGACTTTCTAATGCTTCTAATGCTATTTTTGCCGAGGTTCAAGGCAAAGGCTACAGACAAACAGTGCCATTTCTCCCACTAGTTCAAGCCATTATACTCTATGTATGTATTGAATGTGTGTGTGTATACAGGGGCACCGTTTACCGACAGGCAAGTGCTTGGACCAGAAGGGGGCCCCCACATAAAGTAGATTAATCCAATCCAACTTTATTTATATAGCACTTTAAAACCTCCAGACCAAAGTGCTGTACAGAGAGATATATAAAATATAAAATCACACAGCTCAGCTCACAAAACATAAAATAAAAGATACAAACACAAAACAAACCAGAATGAACATAACAATTTCAAAATAAAAATAAAATAAAAAAACATAAAAAAAGATTAAGAAGGTCCACAGCAATGACAACATGAAACACCCTTTAATTTACTGCAACGACATGTCGGGAAACCCCCTCAAGGGGGCCCCACGCATAGCGCGCTGAAACTGCTTCTTAATTTCAGTTTCGTTGCTCCGCTCCGGGGGTGGGTGGGGGTGGGAGGGGGACTTTACTACCATTGATCCGGACCATTGACCTTGTATAAAATTCACAAGTGGACCTTTAACAAAATAGTTTGAGTACCCCTGCTGTAGAGTACAAGAACCTGCAGCTTACACTGGCTGAGAGGGGGGGGGGGGGGGGGGGGGTACAGCAGCTAAACGGAAAATGTTACAAAAGCATTACACAGTCAATGCAGAGTTGCCAGTACCCCTCAACATCATGTGTTTGGAGTTGGAGGACCCCCTGCAGACCCACATAAAACACAGAGAGGACTCAGCTGGTCCAGGATCTTAATGTGGGCTGCTGTCCACTGCGCTATGAGAGACAACCTTTATTACATTACTACTGTAACATTGTTCTTTATTGGACCTAGAATAGATTATCTATTAACTTAAATGCACATAACCGTTAAAGTAGAAAGTCCAAAGTGAATGTCATGCTGTGCTGCTGTGGAGCATGTGTGAGCTGCCTTCAAAAACAGAGATCTTTTATTTGTATTTATTGGAGTGAACCTGCCAGCCCCATTGGATTTACAATGATGTAACAAGCTTGACAGCAAATGTTTTATTTGCCTGATACTTGATACTACGATGATTAATCAAAATAGTATTCATTGATGTCTTCCATAATTTAACTATTAAACTATTGGTGTCAGCATGAAGTGGAACCCTGTTGAAGAGAAACAACTGCAAAAAGGCGAGTTTGAGCTGACTCAGAGCCTGAACACCAGCTATTCTTCACAGCCTGTGGGACACACGACTTGGACTGTATGTTCCTACTCGGGACTCGCACTTGCACACGTTTATAAATATATATATAGTATTCAGAACTATTCATATATGTAAACAGTGTTACCTATTTTAATTCATTCTGTTACTTACATGTTTTATTCTTATTACACCTGAGTGTTCTCTCACCTGTCTCTCCTGTTTACCCGCTGACCCCTAGCGTTCCCTACAGAGAATATTAAATGTTTATTTTATTTATGGTGTGGACTGGGACCTAGCTTAAATTATAAAATAAACTTTGAACCTAAGAAGCAGATTTTTAAAAAATGTTTTTATTGTAAGTATGCCTTGCATTTGCAGTATTTAAAAGCTTCCAAAAAGAGATGACCTTTGGAAGGTTTGGGTTTGAATGTTAACCCGGCTGATGTGCGCTTGTGACCCTGAGTGACAAATGATTTAAATACTTCCAGAATGTCCGTCTTGACTTTAATTGGAATTAGGGAATTCCAACAAGTCCTCTATTAGGGGACATAATACAAACACAAAAAGTAAGTCAGTATTTATCTCAGCCTCTGGCCTGAGGAGCAATTACACATGAATGCAGGAGGACAGCCCACATCCCGCTCTGGGAATGTGAAGGCATTTGGCTATGGACTCAGCAGGCGCTTTAGCTTTGCCCTGTCACCCCCACCCCCCGTCAGAAAGAGGGTTGTTAATTTGTTGCGCTTGACCCCGGGCTTTATGCCTGACGTGTATCTAGTTTGTAAAAAGTGCTTTTATCTGCTTTCTAAATATGTCCGAGCTCAAAGGGTTATGATGCTTTTATATTGGTCAGGGAGGGAGACAATGGCAAAGGGTACAAGTGTTGACCCCCACTGACACACACAGACAAACACACACACACACACCAAAATGCATGGGCGAACGTATGCATGCACATATAAACATGCACTTTCTCTCAAAAATTCACAGTGTTATGCATGGGCACACACATACTCACACAGCAACCTGTTGTCCCATCCCCACCCCCCTGTGGCCCTTTTGGCTTCTGTTTGTGTCTCCCGTGTGTAGGGTCACACCAGAACATTCCTCAGCGGCCCCTCAGCTCTGTGCACCCGGCTGGAACCGGCTGAAACCTAGCACCGGGCCCACCAGACACAACAACATGCTAATGTTGGCTAGCTACCCCGCTTAGTGCTGTGAAATATAATCAATGAATCAATGGATTTTAGTTATCAAACATTACATTACATGTAACTTGTTAGACGCTTTTATCCAAAGCGACTTACATACTCAATACTGTGGGCAATCCCCACAGGAGCAATTTGGGGTGAAGTGTCTCAGGGACACAACAACATGCTGACTGCAGTGGGGTTTGAACCTATGTGCTCCCCTGATCCGAACACCAACGTACTAGCCCACTGCACCACACACCTCAAACATCACGCTTTACAATGCTTTAGTGCAGCACACCCCACCCTCTGTCCTTACACCCTGCAGCGCACAGGGAAAACTCCCATGAAACCCCTCAGTTAACGGGGAGCAACCCCCGAGAGACAGAGGAGGATCCCTCCCCCAGTACACGTTCAATAGATAATGGATGTACAGAAACAACACAATAAAATCCTAACATGGACTATATAAATGACAATATACAAATTATGGGGATTTATATAAAAGAAAACATGTTACTTTGGGATACTTAGATGTTCAGGTATTTTGAAGGACAAAATCATCCATAATGTGAGTTGTTCTTTTATTTGTTTTGACCTAACAATATTATATTATATTTGGGACTGGTCGTCACCCTAATCCCCAACTCCTAAATAGATAGATAGATAGATAGATAGATAGACCAAGGATTATTTTGTTTGGTTTTTAAATGATAACTAAATACATGACAATACATATATATATATATATATATATATATATATATATATATATATATACACACACATACATACGCATAGACATAAACATACATATATAAATATATTCATATATATAAATAAAAATACATACATATATTTACATATATATATATACATTTACATAGATACTTATACATAAACATACCAATATATAAACTGTTAGAAAATGATCACTCGTCACCGGTTTGGTCTTCAATTTCAGGATACTTGTATTTATTATCCTTGCAAGAATGGAATTAGTCATCACACACAAAGCTGCGTGGGACAAATAGTTCCCCGAACAGTGTCCTTGACATGTTTATATACAAGAGATTGTTACAGTCACACGATGCAGAATACAGGTTCCAAGCAGTATTCAATGTTTAGTTCAGATTAACTAAGGCCTGCGTAAGCAATAAACATGACAGTCATATGTCTATCTCCATAGAGATTGAATCATGTTAATCATTGTCACAGCTATCATATGCCTAAAACAGTGTGTCCTGACGCTCTTCTAGGTCATCATACATTCTGTTGCGTACACAGCTGCGAAGGACCTTTGTTACCATGCGCTACTCTGATATTGGAAGAGCACATTCAGTATTTTCCCAACATAAACATATATATATATTAGGGCTCAACAGTAACGGTTGCCAGGTTGCCATTGGCAACCATTCAGAAAAAAATGTCAACCAGTTCTTGGCCTTTGGTTGCCATCAGTGGCAACCAGTTTTTAACATAAAGAAATAAGGACAGCAAACAGCAAAATGTGCATCCCAAAATAGATAAATGTTAATTCTTTATGTATTAAGAGTGATATTTAATTATTGTTGTGACCAGTCGGAACCTGATACTTAAGTTGCACGTGCATTGGTGTGATTACAGAGCCAGAAAGCGGTGCACGTATACGCGCATGCGCGGTGCGCCGTGTGTTTGTTTTACAAGAAATGGCGAAGCAAATTAAGTTGTTTGACTGTGGAGTAAAAAGTTCAGCCAACCCGTCAACATCTCAAATGAATGTTCAAAGTGATCAACTGATAAAGCGCAAGGTGAACCCGAACGAAAAGCAAAGAGGAAATGTGTAAAGTCTTGGGAGGCGAAATATATATTTACATTCTGCTCCATTGTGCATTCACTTCCGGTAAAAGTTCCTTCAAAATAAGAGTCCCGATCTTATTACTACCAAAATAAAAGTGCTAAACGAAACTTTACCATAGAAAAATATTGTCATACAAATATAATCACTTCTATAAAAAGGTAACATGTTAAATATAGCTAGACATATTAAAGGTAATTTACAGCATTAATAATTCATATCTAATTCTTAACTGTGAATGGTTTTCATTTATTTAACATTAGAAATGTATTAGTCTGGCCAATGACAGAACCACAATCAAGACTTCAATGCTGAAGGGCCAATGGATCTATGGTGGGGGTCAGCACAAAGGTCAAGAAAACCCACATTTGAAAGGGAGACAACGGATGACGAAACTAGTGACTTGCTTAATTAATTTGTGAGGGATCTGTGAAGAACATGACAGCAGCTGCACTACTGGTATTTTGTATACCAGCAATTGAGGGTGGACAAGTTTACTACCACTTAAGTTTCAAATAATTGTGTTAATTACTAATTGTAAAGCATTTGAACATTCTTTTGAGTCACATTTTCATTATTAAGTTGATGTATAACTGTATAGTATCTTAATTATTTAAAATATAAGGTGAATAAAAATGGCAACCATATTTTCAGTTTTGGCAACCAAAAGCGGATGCCTGGTTGCCAGCCTGGCAACCACTTTTAAAAGTTAGCGTTGAGCCCTGTATATATATATATATGTATACATGGAGAGGAAACACTGAGCTCTGTGCCTATGACTCCCAACACAACTGTCTCGATGAATGGATGCGTTCAGCATTCGTACAAGCGAGAAGCCGTCACAATGATTTGGGGACAGGTCAGTGTGAGTCAGTGACAGCAGGTCTCTGTGGAAGGTCAGCAGGGAGCGCGACTGACTACTTTTATATGAGGATCTAGTAAACGCAGAGGTCCAGTGATCACAGAGCTTTCTCTGGCTCCAAACGTGGTGGGAGTGATGCTCATTAGGATAATGTGCTGTATGGATGACACACATCACACACTGCCATGCTGTCAGGGCTTCACGCTGCCAGCTTCACTACACACACCTATACTTTAACACTTGCTACTAGGACTTTTATACACATTTCTTAATGTTAAACAAGGTTTACAAATAAAAATAACTATACATAATTCCATAGAAAAACTCATCTGACTGGCTGCTAAAGAACAGAAACATTAATTTATTACACCATCCATCAGAAATGTAATCTTTAACAATGTGATCATTTAAGATAAAAAAACAACACGCCACTGCGAAGAGAACACTGTAGGTTTAAAGAAACTGCTCCAAAGATGCCACAATATATATATACATTTACAAACATAGTTATCGGTTAGTAATAATTAAACACATACTTCGAATTACAACTTCTCCCGAGAAGACTTTTTGAATGACTCTAACTGTACCTTTACTATATCACTTCTGTGTTAAGTTGTAATATTATGATGTCTCCTATAATGCATAAAAACATGGAACAGTTGTTTGCATTCAGTTCACAGAGAGATGAACTGATACTGATGATATACTAACGATGTATTAACTTTAATAAAAATCACTCCCAGGGAATATCATAATGCAGGTGTAGCTAATATAACTTTCATGAGCTGAAACAGTAGGCTTTACTTAGTCATTATACGGGTAAAAAAAAGACATGTTCTGTTGATTTTTTAAGGATATGCTGTATGTGTTCAGAAAATACAAGAATACATATCATTCATTTTCTTTGTCTATGTTTAGGACATATTGAAACAGACAGCTGCTTGTGTGTTTTTATCATGTCTTACATCAGGCCGAGTAAACCTGACACCGGAGAACACCTGTATGAGGCCAGCATGTAATGAGAGGTCTGTATGTGCAGAGTGTTTCAAGGGAAATTCTGCCTGTAATACGTGTCTGCATGAAGCAGGTGTGTGTGTGTGTGTGTGTGTGTGTGTGTGTGTGTTTGTGTGTGTGTGTGTGTGTGTGTAATGAGGGGGTTCGGAGGGAGCTGTGATTATTCTCGCCTCCTGCGGTGCGGGTCCTCTAGCTCTGTGGGCCCCAGGGAAAGCGGCCTGTATTTAGCGTGTGGGAACGCACATTCTGCCCCTTATCGCTGCATTGTCGCAGCCTCGCTCTTTTCTTCTCTTTTTTTAACTAATTGAATTCTTGACTCCTGAGCCACAGGGACGGCTCAAGAGAGACCAAAGGGAAAGACATGAATTTCTTGCTTTTTCTTGTGGTTGAGTGGGGCAGAGCAGTGGGGGTGAAATTGGAGTGTGTGAGGTTGGTTGCTGGTGGCAGTGGTGGGGGGGTATTGTCGGAGAGGGCAGGCTCTGGCTGGCTGGGTGGCTGCTGTGGCGTCACCGTGTACTTTGATATCGGAGGTCAGAGGTCGTCCTCCCCCGGTGGTGGTGAGAAAGTGGCGAATTGGGGACGGTTTATCCAACAATCATTTTCTTCTTTTGGAATCTTTCCAAAGCGCTTTTGGCCCCTACAACATCTTTGTAGTTGTGCTTGAGGAATTCTAGACAAAACAATTGGAACCCCCTCCCTGTTCTCACCTCTCTTCAGGGTAGCTTCTCCCTTCACTGGCTTCTGCCCACCCCCCTTCTCTACTCTAGTGGTCAGTGTAGCGTACCCCCCATGCAAAACCCCACCCCCTCTTCAAGTGAGGATACCCGCCTAGTCTGGGAGGAAATTGGCAGCGTGCAGTGTTAGACATTACTGGCTCTGCTCCTGAGTGACCAGCAGCCTGCCACGCCTTCTCTTATCGTGACAAGCGTTTCAGTGTGTTCTTGTTTCACAGGACAGTCATCGTAAAAGAAATATAGAACCAAATCCGCTTTTATGTTTGATTTTAAGGAAACTATTTGATTTAAATGTTGTATTGAGACCACTTATTCTGTGGTCTATGTCAATCCTGGAGTTAAAAAGAGAAAGTCATTATTCATAAGAGATAAATTCTTCTTTTAAAAACGTTCACGGTAAAGAACCATATTATTTTGGAATCTACAACAGTAAGTCCAAAATCATGACAACCCTTGTAAATGATCTGTTAAATTTGAAAGTGTACCTCAGTGGGGCAGGTAACTAATGTAAAATGTTACTCCTCTCTCAGTAGTTTGCGATAGTGAATATCATTCAGACCTGTCCAAGTGTTGTTTCAAATGATTTAAAAAGCAACCTAACTTAAAACAACTGCAATATTGTTCAAGTAATCATACAAGCTACTGGAAATCTAGGGTCAGTACCAGAACTGCAATATTAATTATGTAAACATACAAGCTAATTAATGAGAGCTCTCGCTTCAAAGCCAAGTCTCTATCAGCCGTGACTCGGTGCTACACATCTGCAACCGCCCAGCACACACCTGTTGAGTCTTGTTTGATTGACAACAGGGTCATGGATGCCCTTCATGTGTAGAATCAAGATGGCGGCGGGCAGTTCGGGCGCAGTGGCAGTGGTCTATCTGTGCATGGTTGTTCTGAATCTCGGGCCTCTGTTTGGCTACACAACCCAGTCTCATGGCATTTCGTGTTTACCAACACGATTTTTTATCTGTTGATTCGTGTTCACCAACACGATTATACCCTTTTTTTCGTGTTGCACATTACGATTTTAAAAGCAATGTATTTCTACTGGTAATGTGTTTCGTGCCTGCAGCATGTATTTTTCTCCGGTCGGGTCTTGGAAGACCGGAAACTGTGGGGTTCATAAAAACATGTTCTTACTCAATATCAAGCCACAATTATTGCTTTTATTTTAAATCGTATAATTTCGGACTTTTGTTGCCGTCTGTGAGGAAAATAAATGGGGCTCAGAGCCTCAGAATACTGAAATCGGTAATTTTCAATCTTTTTTTCCTTCTAATTTGTTATTCTTTTCAAAATAACACACTGTTATTTACTCACCAATAACACACAATTATCCTTGCTTTTATTTATTGGTTTGATTCCATAATCTCGGCTTTTTTTGGCATCCATCAGGAACTGAATTTCAAAATAAAAATAACCGGAAACAGACGTAGGCATTTTGAGCGATTACCCAAGATCCTCAGCTATGGTTTAAGCTCGCTGATTGGATGTTTTAGCCGCAATGCATGCTGGGATTTGGTGTTTATATTATAGGAAATACGGAAAACATTTTAAAAGAATAAAATAATACTTAATTCCGAGTGTTCTTGCTTTTCTCTTTGAAAGTCATCACATAACGGCATTGTAATACACGGTTCGGCTGCATTACATATTACAGATCTGCCGTAGTTCTTTATTGATAGAGCCCTGATGAGAAGACCTTTGGAAAAACTGAAAGAAATGCCGCCGAAACTGAATACTTGACGTGGATCATAAATATATCAACAATTAAACAACATCTTCAATTTCTCTTCACACAATACGTCTCCTTGCAGTATCAACAGTAATTCGGCTGACTTTTAAATTTGATCTAATTCGTAGATAGGTTATATTTACACCATAACGGTGCACAGCTGATAGAAAAGGACTTGTAGTTTTTAAAGATATTACTGATTTTCTTTGAATATAAGAATGTAAATACTGAGTCTGAAATAATATAGCAATATGCTGTAAAATTATGTGAAAGCATGAATAAAACTACACATCTTCAGATGTTGTACATACATAAGTGTCCTACACTAATAATACAAAGTTATTATGGCTGTGTGTACCTTGTGTTCACCGCCTAGTGGTTAAAGCACGTTATTGAATTAATGTTTTTATGTGTTATATTTGATTAAAAAAATATTAAGAGTACATACTTTCATAGGGGGAAAGTAGAAGGTCAATGATAGAAATATAGAATATAAAAAATCAAGAAGATACTATAAGTGAGCTCTACAATAAAACAGTTTAGTGCAGGATGTACACAGATATTAATAGGAGGAGGTGCAATACAGACAAACAAATTAACCTTTATTTAAACATTAAATACTACTTTAGATTAAGGTCTTCTTTTAAATAAGAAAAAAACTTTGGGGGTATCAACATATAAATATTAAGCCTGACAAAGTACTTAAGGTCTAATATATTGCTTTCCTGCAATGTTAACTATGTTGAAGCACTTATTTTAACTGATATTATACACATTAATGATACTCTTATGTATGTAGATAGTATAAAAAATGTGCAGAATATGACAGTTTAATGGTGGAGGTATACACACATATTAATAGATGTCTTGTAATGTGCTGTTGAGGAACCTGTGACCCAAGATTTTCATTCATTGCATACACCGTAGTTGTGTATATGATATGTCAAAAAATCTTGAAATCTTGAAAGGGATGTGCAAAATAGCAATTATATACAGTCTTTAATTAACCATTAGTAGAGAATAACGAGTAATGAATATACTTTATTACTCGTTTCCATTCATGTCAATTGCAGATAAATGTTTAGTCTTCTCAAGCACCAACTATCAAATATCTCTCCTGATTGTTGGCACTTGACAATCACCTTCCCTGAATTTTACTCAGGTGTAACTAAAGTCTGATTTAAGGGTTGTTTATATTTCACATCATTAATCAGAATCTGCAAAGTAACTCAAATACATGTAGTGGAGTAAAAATACCAGGTTAACCTATGAATTGTAGTGGAGTAGAATTACAAAGTAACAATGAGCTGTCATGTGGGTATATATTAATGCTGCGCATTATGGACACAAGCGATTTTCACCCATTTATTAATTATATGTTTTACATTTGATAACACCAATGTGTTTAATACTATTGGTGAGTAAATAACAGTGTGTTATTTTGAAAAGAATAACAAATTAGAAGGAAAAAAAGATTGAAAATTACAGATTTCAGTATTCTGAGGCTTTGAGCCCCATTTATTTTCCTCACAGACGGCAACAAAAGTCCGAAATTATACGATTTAAAAGAAAAGCAATAATTGTGGCTTGATATTGAGTAAGAACATGTTTTTATGAACCACACAGCTTCCAGTCTTCCACGTCCCGACCGGAGAAAAAGACGTGCTGCAGGCACGAAACACATGACATTACCAGTAGAAATACATTGCTTTTAAAATCGTGGTGTGCAACACGAAAAAAAGGGGGAAATCGTGTTGGTGAACACGAATCAATAGATTAAAAATCGTGTTGGTGAACACGAAATGCCATGAGACTGGGTTGAGCTACACCACTCATCTTGCCCCCTTGGTAAAACAACACACGGGGGGTACATCATTATTTGCACCAGCAACATGGCTGAATATCAAGCACTTCGGCCATGGTCGGCATGTAATCTACAGTACATTCATCTGGCACTCCTGGCAGACTCTCTCCAACACAAAAAAGGGACACAAACTAAAAAAGGAGAATATTGGGCTATTGGTTCTGCTGTGTCTCTTGCTCTCGGGAGATATCCACCCGTGTCCGGGTCCCGGCGTTGTTTCCATCGACATGACAGCTGGCGGGCCGGCCGCTGAGCTCCACACGCCGCCGGCCGGTTTCCGAAGAGACTGGCTAGCTGAACAGTTAGCACCACCAGCGGGTCTCTGCGGTCTCGCGCTGACGGCTGCCGACCAAGCAGCAGGACCTCTACCCACACCGTTGGAGGACTGCGGGTCCGCGCTGAGGGCTGGTAGCCGAGTAGCAGAGATCCACACAGAACCATCTAACTTTAGAAGAGGCCAGATAGCTCCCACTCCATCGGAGAACTGAGGGTCTGTGCCGGGGGCTAGCGGCCTAGCAGCAGAGATCCACGCATCGCCGGCTGGCTTCAGACGAGGCGAGCTAGCTGAACAGCTAGCTCTGCCGGAGGACTGTGAGTGCGCGCCGATGGCTAGCAGCCTAGCAACAGAGAACCACAAACCAACAGCTAGCTCTGTCTGCTCCACTGTCAACAACTGCACCGAGGTAAAGCCTAGAAATCCGGTATTTAAAAAACACCGTTACACAAAAATGTCTCAAACAGTGAATCAAGCAAAGATAATGTGGGATCTTCGGTGCAAGCCGAAGTGACTATTCAGTGGACATTTACATTTCCGCAGTATTTGCAATAAACATGAACAGCTAGAACATCTCCTCCTTGAGTCCAATAGTGACTGTTTGGGAATATCTGAATCTTGGCTAAAACAGTCGTCACCATCCACTATTGTTTCTATGTGTTTAGGAAGGATAGACTGAAGGGAAAAGGAGGGGATGTGTTGCTTTATGTGAGGAATACCTTTACTTGAAGGGAGATTGCTCTTCCAGCTAATATTGAGTTTGATTGTGTTGGTGTGGAAATCACACTATCTGAGGAAATGTCCCTCACCCTGATTTGCCTATATCGACCACCCACAGCTAAGGTGGATTTCCATGATCAGGTAAAACTCATGGGGGGGCACTGTGTCCTCTGAATATATTGGTGAAAACAGTGATCTGTTTATATCTCAAATTAATGATACAATGTCTTCCTTCTCAAGGAGAGGGTGCCTTAAGGACAGGAAGGAACATCATGGCTGAATCTACAGTGCAGGAATTTAATGAAATCTAGAGACCAACTATTAAAGCAGAGCTTGAAATCCAGACTATCCACTGATAGACAGAAATGCACTCATGCTGGTAACAAGGTAACACTAACAATAAGACAGGCCAAAGCAAACTTCTTCATCAATATAATTGAAGGTACGAAAGGTAACGGTAAAAATCTTAAATCTTAAATAAACTATTTGGTAAACATACCAAACAGGAAAATAATGCTCTAGAATTAAAAATCAATGATGCCCTGATAAAAGACCCTGCAGTGCTGGCCAACTCTCTCAATGAGTATTTCATAAATAGTTCTCTGGACATCACAAAGCTCTTCCCGCCATCTGAGGTCTCACCTAGCCCGACTGTGGATACACACCCCATTTTTGACCTGGAGGAAATCACAGAGGTTGAGGTAAAAAATATAATCTCAGGGTCAAGAGGTTCTAAGGCTAGGGATGCAGATGATTTAGACACCAACTTTATAAAGACACATATCGACGGTCTAATAAAACCAATTAGTATGCTAGTAAATCAATCTATCAGCATGAGGGAAGTTCCATCATCCTGGAAGGTGGCCACCGTGACACCGATCTTTAAATCTGGGGATAAGGCAATGATGTTCAATTACAGACCTATCAGCATCCTCCCCTGTGTCTCTAAGATAGCTGAGAAATGGGTGTCAAAACTAATCACCAAACATTTAGACAAAGGTTTCGCTCCACTCCACCCAATGCAGTTTGGTTTCCGTGCTCACCACTCCACTGAGACAGCTAACTGTGTCTTTGTGGAAAAGGTTAAATGTATGTTGGACACAAACATGTAAGTGCTGTCTTCCTTGATCTCAGGAAGGCTTTTGACACTGTTGAACACCAAGTGCTCCTTACAAAACTGGCTTATTTCAATTTTTCGGCAGATTCAATACATTGGTTTAAGTCTTACTTATCAAACAGAAAACAGTGTGTTTTGGTCAACGGAGCCAAATCCCCCTACCTTGTGAACCCTGTTGGGGTTCCACAAGGTTCCATTCTTGGACCATTACTGTTTTCTCTGTACATTAATGACTTGCCTAATGTATGTCCTGAGTTGAATGCGCAAATGTATGCCGATGATGCGGTCATCTTTGTACACGGGAAGAACACTGAAATGATCCCATCTTGTCTCTCAAAAGCTTTGGACAAGGTTCAACACTGGCTGAACAACATTTGCTTACAGTTAAACGTAAAAAAAACAGTATGCATGATGTTCAGTAAACGACCAGTCAAAATCGAAGGATCCAACGTGTTTTTAAACGGAGCAGAAATAGAACTAGTCTTCCACTTCAAGTATCTTGGAGTCATATTGGACTTGAACTTGACTTTTAAGAAACATATTAAGAAAGTATCCAATATCGTTAAATTCAACTTACAAAATGTTAAACAAATTAGACCTTTCTTAACTGTCAATGCTGCAAAGTCATACCTCCACTGTATGATTCTATCCCACATTTAATACTGTTTGACAAACTGGTCGTTTGATTGTGCCACAAACCTGAAACCGATAGAACAGCTGTACAAGAGAGCTATCAAGATGTTTGACAGAAAGCCTTATTCATACCACCACTGTACCATCCTTGAGAAACACAATTTCTTAAGTTTTGACAATTTTAAGTCTTTTAAAAGTATGTTGTTTTTTTATAAATGCTTACATGGCATGCCCCCCTCCCCTTAGGGGAATTCGTCCACAAAAAACACACTGGACGCTGCACTAGGTCAGAACCCAGAGGAGACTGTGAAGTCCACCGCAGACGGACCACTTTTGGACAAAATGTCCTCTCCATTAAAGGCAGCTCATTGTGGAATAGCCTCCCAACTGAGATACGGGATTGTTCCACTCTCAATAGCTTTAAAGGTCAACTCAAAGAATGGTTGAGAAACAAACATCTGTGCAATCACCGCTAAATGCACTTTAATACAGGGGTATCTCCTCTTGCACTTTAGGCAGCTCTTTTATCACCTCTTGCACCTCTTGCATGCATCACCAGGAAGATTTTTTTTAAATGTTGAAGTTAAAAGCATCAATCTGGTGCACTTTGAGAGCAACATGAAGAAATCTATGGATACATCTCTCAACACCCATATGAAACAGAACTGTAAGCAGATTTTTTTCTTTATGGATATTTGACAAATCACTCCCCTTTTAAACTGTATTGTTGTTTATTAATAACAACTTTTTTTTACTGTCATATTAGTATTGTATACCTGTTTACTTTAATCTCTTATTTTTCTATAACTATAATGATCATATAAAGATGTGCCTTTACCTCACTGGTTGGAGAAAAAGCTGCTTATATTCGTTAGCATAGCTAGCTAACCAGATGCTAATAACAACAAAGTTATTGACTGTATGATCAGTATGACAGATGAACAGATCGCCACTGGGCTTACAACTAAAGACACAGCCACGCAAAAACTGCGGCATGTGTACGGCTCCTTATGGGTACTGCAATTTGTGAAGTCCCGGCCCGGAGCCGCGTTCTGGTGCTCTCCGTTAGAACTACACTCCTGTCAGACGAGACATATACCAGTTGATGACACGTTAGGCTCGTGTTGTGTTCAAGGACCCTGAACTTGACCAGGAAAAACAAGCTTGTTTAATTATTTTGCGGTCTAGATTTCTTGAATTTTTTTCTTTTTTGCGTGTGTTTATAAAGTACCTCGAGGACCGTAACAAATGGTCTCGCGGGCCGTATACGGCCCGGAGGCCGGAGGTTCCCCACCCCTGTTCTAAGTGTTCCTTACTGTGCATTGTCCCTGCCAAATAAACGATTAAATGAAAAAAGGAACCAAAAACACCTCAGTGGGGCAGGTAACTAACCACCTGCCCCACTTTCTATCGACTGGTCCCCAACACAGGAGACACAGCAGAGAGGTACAAGCAGCTTAAATCTAAATGACTGTTGAGTCCTAAATAAAAGCAAGTGTAATACTGTATAATGGCTTATGAGGTAAATTCTGGTTAATGGCCAACAGCTTTAATTCCATCCGTACTACCATACATACATTTTACATGCAACATTTTGCTGTGCTGACTCTTTTTATTCTACAATCCCTATCACAAAGGAGAAGCTGAGACATCACCCTGTGGCACACACCATCCACCTGCATTGATTTGGAGAGTTGACTGAGAGCAGTGGACAGTTTTACGTTGACAACATTTACAAAGCTGTCCCAGCATGACATGACATTTCACAGGGTCAGATCCACTCAGATTTTTGAGAAGGAATTCAAGGCAACCACAACTAGGGAAAGTGGCGGCTTGCCATCGGAAGCTCTGGGAGATTCTCTGGTGACCTGTGGGTCGGCCTGGACTGCAGTCAACTTATTTTTTCTTGTCGCAAACTTTTTTTTGGCCAATCGTCAACATAACCAATGACTAGGGCTAAAATAGCAGGCAGATTGACAGGTTTGCACAGTGTCCATATTACGTCATTGCAACTTAAAGGTCTCCTATTGTGCAAAATGCACTTTTTTATTTCTTTTATACGTAAATAGGTGTCCCCGGTGTGTCTGGGAACTCACGCAGCATCATAAAATAAAAGCCTTTCTCTACCCACATCTCTAAAAACGGGGTACAACGGAGCTGACGAGATTTCCTGCGGTCATGACGTAATATCAGAAATGTGGACTGGCTTTATGCCCACGACCCTATCAGAAACGTTAGCATCGCTAACACTCAGAGCTAACGCTGTACTCGAGAGAATATGTTTAAAGAAGCCAGATATAAAAGGTTCTGTCCTTGTGGTAAACCCGCAAGAGAGAAAGCGTTTGAGCTCCATACTGTTTCAGAAATAATGCTTGATGTGGTTTGGAACATAATATGGCGTTTAATCACGGCAGCGTTTCGCTGAGTACCTGGGTACAATTCTCCTGCATGAGGTCTCGTCTCGGCTTTTATTTTGTAAAGTTACGGACCGGAATCAGCACTTCTCTAACAGGGCTGAAATAGAGGGGTATGAGGCATGGCTAGAATGGGTGATCACTTCATAGTAGGGGTGTAACGGTTCAAAAACATTTCGGTTCGGTACGTGCCTCGGTTTTTAGGTCACGGTTCGGTATGTTTTCGGTACAGCAGAAAAAATGATCACAAAACATAAAATATTTGTTGTTTTTTTTAAATTATTATTAAACTGTGAATAATGTAATCACTCAAACAAATACAAGATATAATACAATAAACATTTAGGTGCAGCATTACGATGAACTGAAATAATCTGTATTTGAACTTTACTGTACAGTAGTACTCACAACACATAAAATATTAGTTTTGGGTTTTTAATTATTATTAAACTGTGAATATTCAGTCAAATAAAAACAAAAATATAATAAAATAAACATTAAGGTGCAGCATTTCGATGAACTGAAATAATCTGTATTGTACCTAAGCAGCCAGTTTGAAATTATGACTTGCTTTTCATTGTATTTTCATGTTTTTTTTAAAGAAAAATGAACTTTTCCACATTGATTGCAGAAAGGGAAGATCTGCTGGCACTAACAATGTCTCCTGTTGTGGAGAACAACCTCTCGCTAGGGACAGAGGTAGCAGATACAGCCAGGTAGCGCCTCGCTAACATGGCAACATAAGGATATTTGCTATTTGTAATAGCTTTGGCTCGGTCTGAACTTTTTGCGAGCGGTGGAGGCCTAAATGCTATCGGGAGTTGGGTTTGCACTTCAGTCTTTTTTCTTTTGGTACCGGTGATATTTACGCTCGGTTGATTCCTTTTCAAATGAGTGTGCAAGTTTGGTGTATTGCCAACCTGCGACGCAGCACCTGAGATTACTTCCAAAAAGTTGTTCACATTCTCACATTTTTACGTTTAACGTTATATTCGTATACACACGTGTACCGAACCGAAGGGCCCATACCGAATAATTTCGGTACGAATACCGTTACACCCCTACTTCATAGACATGTTTTTTATATATCTGAGACCTATAATATATGCCTAAAAGTAGTATAATAGGTGACCTTTAAATTAAAGGAGTCTTTAATTGTTTGTCCTAACCATAGCTTAACATTGCCATATATGCTTTTGAAATGTAACAAGTCTTAACAAAAATAAAAAATAACAGTATACCGTTTATATTGTGTATCACCTTTAGCTTGAAAATACTTAGATGTTTTTTTTAATCTATAAAATAAATAGATTGACAGACAGACATTTTATCGATCCCAAATTGGGAAATGATTTTGTTACAATAGCAGTGTGTTCAAGTATTAAAAATAATTAAAAGTTGGAATAAAGTATAAACAACACAAGTATAATTCGCAGCAATCCATAACATAAGTCAGATATTTTCATGAAAAACTCCCCAGGGGGCACCAACACAAACGTGGCCGAGTGATCTCTGGAATTTGCCCGTGAGTTGCACTGTACAATCGCCGGAGTACTGGGCTGTCACCCAAAAAAAAAACACATGAGATGTTAGTGTCAGAATCGCAACAAAAAATGACGGAGCGCAAACGAGAGAGCTGCAGTGAGAGCAAAAGTCTGACCATTGAGAAAGAAGCAACGAGAGCTGCAAACTAAATATATGTTATAAAAAGAAAAAACACCAATGATTACACAAATGATTTGTTTGCAAGTTATAGTTTTACTTTTGAAATGACATTTATTTAGCTTGACTCAGTTTTTTCTCTCTTAAACTCTTAGTTTTGCTTGATTCTGAGAAAGTTTTGCTCGATTTGAATGGCACAAACCTGATTCCATAGTTATGAGGAATGACTAAAATGCATGATCTGTTTGAGGGGGCGGGCTTTATGCTGGGTTATGATCAGTCATATACTTAAAATGGGTTTTTGATTGAATTGTTTACAATAGCACATGATGGTCTATACTCTCTCTCAATCAATCAATCAATCAATCAATCAATCAATCAATCAATCAATCAATCAATCAATCAATCAATCAATCTCTCTATCCATCTATCTATCAATCAATATATCTATCTACCTATCCACCTATCTATCAATCAATCAATCTATCAATCTTTCTATAGAGAGAGAGAATGTGTGTTGGTAAATAAAAGTGTGGGCTGCAGTGTGTGACGTATCAGTTCCGATATAAGGCGTGTGCAAAATGCATGTCAAATATTACCGGGGGCTCTTATAGCTCAAAAATATTCCGAACGCCCTGTCACTTGAATCAAGTTTCAACCACTGAAAACCATGAACAGTAGAGACGTTATCCTCCAAACAGGATAAAAATGACAATAACGAGGGGTTATGTATGGTAACCCTTGTTATATAAGCACAGGCGGAGCCCTACTGGACTCTATGGGTACTACCTTATCATGCAAGCATTCACCTACTGAGACTTCTATAGACGTAGCCGGCCCCGGGGCGGGCCTACCTGAATGCGAGCGCATCTCACCGTATAAAAGGAGGCCTCGCCTCCTGGCTGTCATCCTACACCTCTCTTCAGCGAGCTGTATAGGACAGACAGTGCCCCGAGTAGAGGGCTCCGCCTGTGCTTATATAACAAGGGTTACCATACGTAACCCCTCATTATATCTCTCACAGGCTCCGCCCCTCTACTGGACTCTACGGGTACAGCGGAGCCCCAATGTATACACGCACTGTCATCCAACAACACCGTTCCACCTCACTGTCCCTGACCGGCCAGGGCTGGCCCAACTTCATCTGTGTCATCTCTGAGTACCACGGCGCACCAACGCGGTCCGGAGCCACCAGGATGACTGACAGACGTTCTCGCCTCACTCTCCCCAGGAGAGGGAGAATGAGACGCAGCGGTGGAAAGGCGTAGAGCATCTTTCTTGGCCATGGCTCATGTGTGAACGCATCCACCCCCAAGGGCGGGTCGTCGCTCAGAGCCATGGAGAAACACAGGGCACAGTGGCTGTTGCGCCGACTGGCGAACAGATCCACCTCTGATCTCCGGGACTGGGCCCAGACCTGCTTCACCACCTCCGGCAGGGGAGAGCCCCTCGACATGAGGCCGGCACCCCTGTTCTCCAGTCCCAGGATGTGGAGGGCTCTCAGAGATAACACCACCTCTGAAGCCCATAACCACAGTTTGGGCAAATGGCAAATGGCGCCCTGACCAGTACGCGTCTATCGTTATTCCAACCCAGTTTAGATTTAACCACGCCCACTTCCGCATTACGCAAGAACGTAGCTTTAGCGTCATAGACTTCATCTTCGGCAGTTATAGCCATAGCGGTCGCGGTAAAGCAGGAATAGTTGTTTGTTGTCTTACTGGTGTTTTATCATCTCAGCTGGTGTAAGTATTAGCATTATTTAATGATACTATTTTATATATATATAGGAATACACATTTATTCATTTATAAACATATATATATATATAAACACACACGTGGAGGAGTAGAAGTGGAGTAGAGTAGAAGTATAAATGGCATGAAATTAAAATACTCAGCTTAAGTATAAGTACCTCCAGACAGAAGAAGTGCAGTACTTGAGAAAATGCACTTGGCTTAGTTTGTTGACTAATCAGCTTAAATTAAATTAACTTAAATATATCTTTGTTTTGCATTGTTGCAATAAAAATAAACATTTTGTATAAAGCAATCATATTTGTCCACTTCTATGTTGATAAGAGTATTGAAAAAAAATCCCTTTAAGGTGCATTTAAAACAGATTTTAAAAGGTCCCCTATTATACACATTTTCAACAATATATTATAGGTCTGATATATCAAAAACATGTCTCTGAAGTGTTTGGATCGAAATACCAAACAGATCATGCATTGCAGCATTCCATAAACCCCTCTGTGTCACACTCCTAGGTTTATGTCACGGTTTTAGTGTTGTCTGTCTGGTTATGGGTTTTGTAAGGCTGTTCATTCTGTGTTTTGTCTTCCTCCTTGTGTTTTGTCTGGTCCTCCTCCCTGTCGTTAGTTTCCCTGGTGTGTCTGATTGTCTCATTGTGTTCACCTGTTGCCCTTGTGTTTCTCCCTCCCCTGCCCAGCTGTGTCTTGTCCTGTGATTACCCTTCTGTGTATTTAGTCTAGTCTTCCCCTGTGTTCCAGGTCGGTTCATTGTTTCCCTTCCATGTTTCCACGGTCCGTGTTCCTTGTGCTGCTCGTTTGTTTTTTGGGATATTTTGGATACTGCCGTTTTGCCACAGCTTTTAGGATTTAATAAAGCTCACTTTTTGTTAAATTCTGCATTTGGGTCCTACCTTTTTCTACCCATCCTGACAGAATGAACCGACCAACAATGGACCCAGCGGATTTTCATGATTTTGAGTTGGATCTGTTCGATCTAGATTTTTCCCTACAGTGTTATCATGCAGAGTGGAATGGAACCTCTTCTAGAAAGGACAAAGAGGCTATTCTCAAGAAGGCACGAATAGAGGTTGCCAAAATGCCTAGTTGAGGAGTTCGTTGCCTGAGTGGTTACAACTTTTCACAAGTTGTCCTGAGGACCGGTCCGAAGCTTCTAACCCTTTCCTTGGATCCGACTACGGTCCTGTTGGAGGTCCACGGAGTCTCCAAAGAGCCTCTAGGAGATGCAGGGCCAGGATTCCGGCCCGTGCTCCAACAGCCATGGTTCCGGTTTCCACAGCCCTGGATCCATCCACCAGTACCGGTCCGCAGAGCTATGATTCCTTGCTCGATTACCTGGCCCACACAGCCATGGTCCAGGCCTCTGTTCCGGTTCCAGCGGCTCCAGCTCCAGCCTCAGACCTTTTCTCAGGAACCTGTCTGGCGTTTGGAGGTCCACGGAGCTTCCAAAAGGTCTATGGAAGATGCAAGGCCAGGATTCCAGCCCGTACTCCAGCAGGACCGGCCCCAGTTCTGGCCCCAGCGGCCATGGTTCCGGCCCTGGTTCCGGCTTCAGTACCGGCCCCAGCAGCCATGGTCCCGGCTTCAGTATCGGCCCCAGCAGCCATGGTTCCGGCTTCAGTACCGGCCCCAGTAGCCATGGTCCCGGCTTCAGTACCGGCCCCAGAAGCCATGGTTCCGGCTACATTACCGGCCCCAGTAGCCATGGTCCCGGCTTCAGTACCGGCCCCACTTGCCATGGTCCCGACTCCAGTTTCGGCTCCAGGACTGGCTTACCGGCCGACACCAGCTCCCCGAGTCCTGTCGGCGTACCGGCCGACTCCAGCACCTCGTCTCTTGTTGGCTCTCCAGCCGACGCCAGCTCCCCGTGTCCTGTCGGCGTAGCGACCGACACAAGTTCCCTCTCAAGTCCCCTTTCAAGTCTCCTCTCGAGTTCCCTCTCAAGCCCTCTCTTGAGTTCCCTCTTGAGTTCCCTCTCGAGTTCCCTCTTGAGTTCCCTCTCAAGTTCCCTCTCAGGTCCCCTCTCGAGTCTCTTCTTGAGTCCCCTCTCAGGTCCCCTCTCGAGTCTCTTCTTGAGTCCCCTCTCAAGTCTCCTCTCAAGTCTCCTCTCAAGTCTCCTCTCGAGTTCTTTCTCAAGTTCCCTCTCGAGTCCCCTCTCGAGTCCCCTCTCGAGTCACCTCTCAAGTCATCTCTCGAGTGACCTCTCAAGTCACCTCTCAAGTCTCCTCTCGAGTTCCCTCTTGAGGCTCCTCTCGAGTTCCCTCTCAAGTACCTACCCTATGTCCCATGCCGTTGGAGGCCCCGCCGATGATTCTTCTGCCGGGGGTCCTGCCAACCCTATGTCCTGTCCCGTTGGGGGTCCCGCCGACTACTCTTCTGCCGGGGGTCCTGCCAGCCCTATGTCCTGTGCCATTGGAGGTTCCGCTGGGGGTCCTGCCAGCTCCATGTCCAGTCCCGTTGGAGGTCCCGCCGACTACTCTCCTGCCGGGGGTCCTGCGAACCCTATTTCCTGTCCCTTTGGGGGTCCCACCGACTACTCTCCTGCCGGGGGTCCTGCCAATCCTATGTCCTGTTCCTCTGGGGGTCCCGCCGTCAACTCTTCTGCCGGGGGTCCTGCCATCCCCTTGTCCTGTTCCGTTGGAGGCCCCGTCATCACCTGTCTCGCCGGGGGTCCTGCCAACTCCTGGTCCTCTTCCGTGGGGGATCCTGCCGAAGCCTGTCCCACCGGCTCCGGTTCCTGTTCAGCCGACACCGGGTCCTGCCCGGTCTTCGCCCTCGAGCCCGGCCCCCTGAGTTCGCCCGCTGTGGCCTTCGCCCCACCTTGGACTCTGCCTTGCCCCCGGGCCGTCCGCCCGAGTCCCCCTTTTTTTAACTTTGCCTTGCCCCCGGGCCGTCCGCCCGAGACCCCATCCATGGTCTCTGCCTTGCCCCCGTCACGGTTTTAGTGTTGTCTGTCTGGTTATGGGTTTTGTAAGTCTGTTCATTCAGTGTTTTGTCTTCCTTCTTGTGTTTTGTCTGGTCCTCCTCCCTTTCATATTTTGGATACTGCCTTTTTGCCACAGCTTTTATGATTGAATAAAGCTCGCTTTTTGTTAAATTCTGCATTTGGGTCCTACCTTTTTTAACGCATCCTGACACTCTGTTTCAGTCCTGTTTCAAAAGTGTTGATTCTCTGGCTACAGTCGAATTGTCAGTTTAGCTTAGGAACCTTCCGAACGGAGTGAAATGACTTGGAAGTACCTCAGTGGCAGCCATGATAAGAGCCGTTCAAATTCTCTAGATGATAGGAAAGGAGGTTTGAAACTTCCTTTATAACCTCCTTTAGCTTAGGAACCACTGGACCTCCCTTACCGAAAGGAGAGGAGAAAATTCTGTCCCACAATACCTTGCGGCTGCAACATTTACTGTGACACAACATTCGGCCGTTCACGGAAACAACTGATTAAACCTTTTAAGCATTTTACAACTTATATGCAGGGGTGCACATAACTGGTGCGCCAGTGCGCATGCGCACCGAAATTGAATGATGCGCTGCCAGATGAACCCCGGGAAACGCTTTTGCGCACCAACTGCTGGGGCCACTAGGAAATTTCTTCCTGAAAATCCCACCCCTGGACCTAGCGCTTCAGCCCCGCCCCTGGATCTCGGCTCTGCAGCGAGCGGCACTTGGAAAATCGTGACACTATCTGCAGGCACTTGTTAAAATGTCCAAAAAGCAAGCAACGCTGAGTAACTTTTTTGGTTTTCCAGGACCGCCACCACCAAAGAGACAACACACTGAACCACCACCTGACTCGCAAAGAAAACATGTTTTTTCTGAAAAGTGGCTTCAGCAGGTGGGCTGGCTTAAATCCAATGATGAACGCACCGACATGTGGTGCAAATTATGCCGTGAGCATCCTAATCTGGCAGATAAAAACAGCGCGTTTTATACTGGGACAAATAATTTCAGTCACCCACCTTTCGAAAAACATGAGAAAAGCAAAGAGCACGTGAACATCATTAAAACAATTGAAAACAGCAGCAGACAGGGTCGGAGTCGCCCTCTTGATAGGTGGCAAGACAAAATTAACGAAGAACAGCGTCAGGCACTCAGTAATATATTTCTGTTGGCCTTTCATAAAGCTAAACACGCACGGCCGATGCGCTCGTATGAAGAGGACATTCCTCTGTTTAAGAGGCTTGGAGTTGATGTCGGGACTGCGTATCATTCAAGAGAAGGAGGATCCCGCATCATGCAGACTATTGCACAGACAATCAGCACGGAACTGTTTGAAAAATTAAAAGCAGCAGAATTCTGGGGTCTGCTCTTTGACGGATCAGAAGACATCAACAAAACTGAGCAGGAAATTGTGTACATTGTGTCTGTGTCAAGCGACGGAGAGTTAAACTCGAATTTCCTTGGATTAATTAATCTGGGGGCAGCACGATCAGCACAGGACATTGTTGACGGACTTGTGCAACTATTTAATGCATGTGGATTAGCGGATGAGTGGAAGACAAAGTTGGTCTCGGTGTGTACAGACGGAGCAGCTGTCAACGTGGGAGTATACAACGGCGTCATCCCTAAACTACGCCGGATAGTGGACGTCGGGGATTCCCTGGTTCATATTCTGTGTACAGCCCACACCCTGGAGAACTGCGCCAAATCAGCCGATCGCATGGTGCCATACTGTGAGTCTTTTAATCGCTCCGTTGTCAGTTTGCTACGCTTTTATTTGCAAAAGAGGGGTGCCGCTAACACAGCACAACTAAAGAAACACTGTGATGAGACTGGCATTGACTTTGTAAAACTGGGAAAGTTTCACAACATTAGATGGTCTGCTTGGAGACATGAGACTCTGTTAAAAATATGGAGGCTATTACCTCCCATTAAAATACAACTGGCTAAAAGTGATGACAGTGACCTAAAGCATGTCTGCACAGAGCGTTTTCACTGTTTCCTAGCCAACATGCTTGATATTGGGAAGATATTACAGGGGCTCTCTCTCAAGTTCCAGCGAGATCAGCTGAGTATCGGTGAATGCAAAGATGAGCTCATGGTAGCTGTTGGCCAGCTGACACTTCTGCTTGATAGTGATGATGGGAAGTACAGGAAACAAAGTGTTGCAAATGCTGATGCTGACAGGGACAAGAATAATGTACTGAGGGGTTTAATTCAAGAGTTTGAAACCAGATATGAATCCCTCAAGTCATGTGACCAATTTCTAATTTTTGATCCTTCAACTTGGCCTCAGGAAAGGAAAGACCTCCACAGTTTTGGCAACACAACACTTAAAAGCATCCTCCAGAATTATGAGGCCATTATGTCTGTTGACAGAGACTCCATTCTAAGTGAATGGATGCGTTTAAAGCAAGCAGGAAAACGTTTAGCAGCCTCCTCTGTGTATGACTTGGTCAACATTGTGAAGACAGGCAATCCAGAGAATTACTCTAACATTAAGAAAGTCCTTGTGTTGTCCCTTACACTGCCTTTAAGCAGTGCTGCATGTGAGAGAGGATTTTCACACCTTAACATTATTAAAACCAAGTACAGATCCCGCCTGTCAGACTGTCGCCTGTCATCCCTGATGCACATCCACCTGTCTAAGTTGACAACAGAGACCTTTGACCCAAAGCAGGCTATTGACTTGTGGATGCAAACAGCTGATCGTAGGCTCAACCAGAGGGAGAGGAGTAGGCCTACATCAGCAGCTGCCATGGTTGAAATTGAGGACAGTGATAGCAGCAGTCAAGAGAGCAGTGAGGATGATGATGTCCAGCTTGTAGAATAAAAAGATAAATGGAGAGATTGTAGCTTTAAACTGAGCTGAAAGAAGAGCCAGTCAGTTGTTCCAGTGTTTACAGAACCAACATTTAATTGCAGTGGTTAAAGGGCAGTCAGTTGAGTTATTTTTCAGTGTTTCAGTGTTTTATCCTGAGTTTACAGAACCAACATTTAATTGCAGTGGTTAAAGGGCAGTCAGTTAAGTTATGTTTCAGTGTTTCAGTGTTTGTTCTAGTGTTTACAGAACCGACATTTAATTGCAGTGGTTAAAAGGCAGTCAGTTAAGTTATTTTTCAGTGTTTCAGTGTTTGTTCTAGTGTTTACAGAACCAACATTTAATTGCAGTGGTTAAAGGGCAGTCAGTTAAGTTATGTTTCAGTGTTTCAGTGTTTGTTCTAGTGTTTACAGAACCAACATTTAATTGCAGTGGTTAAAGGGCAGTCAGTTTGAGTTATTGTTCAGTGTTTCAGTGTTAACAGAATAGAGAGTCACATTCTTCATCAGTGCTTAAAAAAATGACAATTGATTTCAGTGTTAAAAGAACAGACATTCAATGCTTAAAGAGATGATTGATGTGAGGATGTCAGTTGATTTCAGTGTGTTTTAGAACAGTGTTAATTACAAGAGCAGTAATTTGATTTATTTTATTTTGTTTTCCATCCAACACCTTCACACACCATACTTTGCACACATCCACTCACCTACACTACTGATTATACAGACTAACACACACACCATAATGTGTTAATTCATATTTATTTATGAATACATTTTATATCGCAATAAGTTATCCATGTATCCCTGTTTTATTCATTCTGCGAGACGGGTCGCGATATTTGGTGAGCACCAAGTCACATCTCCAGGTGCTCCTTTGAGTTCCAGGCCAAAAAAGTTATGTGCACCCCTGCTTATATGGTTACTTGCCAAAGTGCTTTGTTTTGAACGTTCAACACTATAACAATCAAAAGGCGAAATATGAATGTTACTTTTTTACTGAAATGATCAAATAAAGTCAACATTTCACAGTGTTTAGAATAGAATAGAATGGGAGGGATGAAACCCTCGTTAATGGTCACAGATGCAGAGCACACAGCGCACACACAATGCAATTTGGCCTCTGCATTTAACCCATCCTAGTACCAGGAGTCTAGCATAGGAGCAGTGGGCAGCTATTGTACAGCGCCCGGGAGCAATGGGAGTGGGGGGGTGTCCGGTGCCTTGCTCAAGGGCTCCACGGCAGGGCTCAGGAGGTGAACTGGGACCTCTCCAAGTAGAAGTCCACACTCCATATTTAGGTCTGGTTGGGGACTTGAACCGGCGACCCTACGGCTCACAGTCCAAGCCCTTACTGACTGAGCCACTGCCGGACTGAGCTGTGTGGGGTTTCTTAAACTTTGAAAAGATATTTGAATGGTGATATACACAGTGATAGATGTTAAGGACTAACACGTTTATAATAAATACATTTGTATTTATTTTTAAGATATTTTCATACCATCATACGTATTGGGATCATTTGTATTAATGTGGACCGGAGCGAGAGGGTGACGAGCATAAGTTTCACTTTCCTTTTATATTTCAATTACAACCTCGTTCATGAAAAATTTATGTTTCTCTGTTGTCCACGTCCATAAAGCCTAAAACAGCACCATCAGAGCACGGTGCAAAGTATCTAGATGCGTTTACAGTAGTCCGCCCTTCTTATTATACATCCATGTAGTCCGTTGTATAGAAAACTGTAGTTACCCCACAGCAGCAGACGCACATTTATGACGTCCACTGGCGCATCATAAATACGTCGATAGTGAAAATGCAGTCGTATTTTCAAAGCACCACAGTCTCATCTCCTGAGTCCTTTTGAATTCTCCTTCTATCCACTATTTCTTAACCCTGTGGCGTTTCACACAGAGGTCAAGGAATAGACGATAGGAATAGACGATAGGGGTTGATTTTTGGGCTATTCGACTGCAGCCTCAGTCTGTTACTTTATATGAAAATAAGGAGCCACTCCCCACGCCCCTCTGATAGGGCTTTCGCACCAACGCGATTCCCGTTCTAGCTCCGTGCTAGAAATCGGAACCGGTTTTTCTTTTCAGCCCCCGTTTTGTTCACAACGCCCAGAGCCCGACTGGTGCTGCCGCTGCTGCGTCATGACGTCACCGTTTACTTCGTTTACGTCGCTTACGGCGCTTACGGCGCTCACTACAACAACAACAACAACAACAACAACGGGGGACTGTGTCGGGCCGATGATCGTGTTGCTTTTAACCATAGGAAGCCAGATTAAATTAAATAACGACTTCTCCAACCTTATACTTTTCTCCAGAGTGCCGTGATTCATTGTTTATTAATGTGTTTCAGCGGCATTTACCGAAAGTATTCACTGTCTGACTGTCACACAAGCAGCTGATACATATCCCCAACTCCCCATAAGTGAATGTGTTTCAGTATGAATTGATGCTGTTTGGCATCACAACGCTGTTATTAAAGTTTCTCCCATAAAATGGGTGAGCTTGAATATGAATATCTTGACTACTTGTTGTTGCTATCCTATTGTGGCATAAGCCGTTTTCTACAAGCGTATTTTTCATTATGATTCTACTTGTGATAGTCGGACATGACAACCTGTGCAGCCCATGTATTGATTCCATCCGATAGCTGCCATAATACAAAACAAAACGTCTGCCTGCTCTCCACAATGATCAATGACAGCGAACGGATAGTCAAAGTAAGGCACAAATAAACAGAATCCCACTTGAAACGAACCGGATTCTGGAGCTTAGAGGCAGCTCCGCTGCGGTGTGAACAGGAAAAAACGGTGCTTTTAAGGCTCTAGCTCCGAACCGGCCCTGGAACCGCGTTGGTGTGAAAGCCCCATGAGAGATATTTGGTTAAAAATAACACAATGGTTTTCTAGGAGGAGATTCAGGTGATAAGGTGGTGGTGGTGGGGGGGGTTACCTTGGTTGGTGATTGGCTAATGGTTACACAAGCCAAAAAATCGTTATGCCATCATAAAGTGGTCAAAATCTGATCAGCTCATTTTCAGACAGGCTTCTATATAAATGGATCAGGACAAATAGAGGTTGGTTCCTGTACTTTCAGAATCTCTTTACATAGTTATTATATATTATATACATCTTTATGTATAAAATACATGAAAAAGTGGATTTTACACAATAGGTGACCTTTGCGTGATTACTTTTGGATCAATCGCGAGTTAACTATGGATATCATGCTGTTAATTGCGATTAAATATTTAATCGATTGACAGCCTGTGTAAAAATGTCAAAAAAGGAGTAAGACTATTATATCCCTGAACAGTGGCCATGAGACACATGCAGTACAGCACACTCCCAACCCTTCGATTTTTTCTGTCCTGTGTGACTTTTAGTCAGGCTTGTGCTTAAACAGACAGCAGGGTGAGGTTTATCAGTGACACCTGTTTCCAGAAGAGTTTTAATTAAGCAGGTCATTGGTCAGTGAGAGGTAGTTTCCATCAGGAGGGGGCTGAGTCTGCTATTTCAGCCAGCAAATTGGAGAATTAATGATGTGGATAATGTGCCTCACATCTGAGCGAGGCTGTGAGGCAGGGATCCCACAAACAGGGGCACCAGGCATGTGTGAGGAGCATGCTCTGATATACTTCTCTGCCGAGGAGCCATTATATTGCATTTGCAGAAAATAGCTTAAAAAATGGCTTGGCCGATTTGGACAATGTTGGTGTTGTTTGTGAGGTGTATTGAGGATCAATTGCTGACATTTAAAGGATAAAAAATGGCAGTTTTGAGTTCTCAACATGTTCAAATCGACCAAAAATTCACCCCACCGAGAGTACAAATCATAGGCGGAGTTTGACATTTGAGCTTGGGGGGGCACACCTTTTTTACTGACGTCAGTACACAGTCCCAACTATTGCGTGGGGTGCGGGAACAACTAAGCAGGTCATTGGTCAGTGAGAGGTAGTTTCCATCAGGAGGGGGCTGAGGCAACAACTCGTCCCGTGATGCACGCCTCATGCCCGCCGTACACACACACTCATATGGAAGGGGCGGTCTCTCCCCCCAACAACAGTGCATTACATAACTGTAAAACTTATCATAACTGTGCACATCTTGTACTTATTTGAGAACTACTATATCCCTTGGTTACTTGAACATGCTACAATATTATTAACCAGTGTCCTACCTTAGTGCAGAAGTAGACGCTTTTTTGTACGTTCCGCATATATGTCCAATCAGGGCCGTATCCAGGATTTCCTAAATACAGAGGTCCAAACATGTTAGGGGGGTTCGGGGGACACCCCCCGAGATTTGGGGGATTTTCATGTTCTAGTTAGGTGCTTTTTAAGTCCTATGGGGGTTCACAAATTGGATAATATATTAATTTATAACCATGTCAGTGGGCTGACAATGTCAGCATAAATTATTTTTGAAAGTGTAATGCATAAGAATCAGTTGATTGTTGCTATTAATGATGTGGACATGCAGAAGAGGCTAAAATGATCACAAAACATTGGCAACATTCATTTTCCATGTCTCTCTCCTTTCCATAACTTGCAGCCTCTCTTCCATCTTCTTGAGTCTCTCTGTCTTCTTCCTGTTCATTACTCTCTCTGTCCTCTTCTCTTTCTCTTTGCTCAATCTCTCCCTCGTTGTTCACTTTTTGCTCCTCCTCACTTGTCGCTCCTGCCAGTGAATTAAAAGCAATTCAGCCATTTAGTTAATTTCACTTGTTTGTTTGCATTCTTTTTGTCATTTAAATCTGTTTTGTTTGATTCTCAAAAGAGAACAAAGATGTAAGCAAATTGTGTTTTATACAATTGTATGTTATTATGACATCATAACTGCAATAGATGTATGTTGTTTTACAATTATGCCTATTGTAAATTAAGACTATTGTTATAGATATATATACTGTATATATAGATAGATAGATAGATAGATAGATAGATAGATGGGGTTATTAAGCCTACATTATTTTGTGTGACTGTACCTGCAGTTCCTCCCTGACTTCCATCACTTTCTCTCTCTCTCTCTCTCTGCCTGTCCTGTCTCTTCCTTACCAAAGCTGAGCTTCGACTGACGTAGTGTTTTCATTATATCTGAGTCAGCGTAAAAAGAAAACAATACAATGTTATATCTCCATTGTTTTACTCAAATTGAAATGAAAGAAAAGCTTTACAATGTTTGTTAAAAGGTAATACTTCCGACATTGGATGAATGTAATTTAGTGGGAATGCTGTTAACAGCATTCCAACTAACTGTTATTCCACGCACACCATTTTTATTATGCCGCCGGTATTTTGCCGCGCTTCTCCTCCCGCATTGAACATCGCAGAAACTCAGTTCAAACATCAAAACGTTCAGCTCGGTCGGGAATCGATGGCTATTACTTTTCTCATTCATAACTTTCATAATTCCAGAGATACATCCCATAATACATCACATTTTTAACATTTGAACTTCAACATTGCGCAGCTCGTTAAGGCGGGCTAAATAATTAAACAAAGTGCCTCTTGAGGGCATGAAGTGACAAAAACGTTCAACATGTCTCCATTAAAGCTCATTGTAATTTCAGGCAGATATTTCCTCACGGCAGCAGCCGCACACCTTTAGTTAAACTGCCAAAAGGGCCGCATTATTAACCCGAAAGTACACAAAGATTACACTTCAGATACTCAACTTCCTTGACATGCTTCACGTTTTGAAATTTAACAGATATATGTTACGGTTCTTCCACAAAACGTTCACATGTAAGAGGTTCATCTCTCATTCAGAACAGTGAAGCCTTTGAAGTCTAGGCACCTCGTTAGTTCAACTATAAACACCTGTGCAATGGAACACGATGATGTCATCACTCCAACTGACATGCTCAGAGCAGCAGACTTCAGATAGCAGTGTGCAAACAGTCCAGCCGTGAAGACATTTACGGGATAGTTTTGGGATTTCTTCAAATGCAGTTGCCATGGCAACACAATGCTCGCCTTGAAGCACGGTTTTCTCATAACTTCAGTGAAAATACTCCAAAAAGCCCAGAACTTCACAGGTTTGGTAACGATGCAGCCATCAACGCATCTAAGCGTAGTATGGGGTGTCATCAAATGCCGTTGCCATGGCGACGGACCACTCGCCATGAAACACGATGTGGCTGTAAGTCCCATCGACACGGTCCAATCGTCCCCCAATCTTCACTTGTATATCACCGGTCCATGCCTTACCAGCTCTACGCCAAATCTGAGATCTCACCATATGCCGTTTCCATGGAAACGTTTTTATATCCCTCGCTATAAAACGTGATGTCGCTATAACTCCTATGAAAATGTTTAAAAAGTGCTCAAACTTTACATTTGTGCTAACAGTCCAGCCGTGAAGACATCTATGGGACAGTTTTGAGATTTCTTCAAATGCCGATGCCATGTCAACAAAATGCTCGCCATGAAACACGGTTTTCTCATAACTTCAGTGAAACTGCTCCAAACGCCCCAAAACTTCACAGGTTTGGTAACGATGCAGCCATCAACGCATCTAAGCGTATTATGGGGTGTCATCAAATGCCGTTGCCATGGCGACAGATCATTCGCCATCAAGTTAGTTCAGAAGTTTGCAGTTCAAATATTCTGCTGCTTTTCAAAGCCTTTTTACTTTATTTTCTTCTCTTATCACATATTCAAGCCCCCAGTGTTCATGTATCATTTCAATCTAAATTCGCCACTTTCTTCTTACACATTACATTTCAGCATAGCAGTTTAGCGTCAGCTTTTCAGCATAAAGCATTCCCACTAGCAATTTCTTCAGGAATTGCATTCTCTAGTTGCGTCTATTCTGTTGGATTGGAGTAAAGTTATTGCTATGACCTTCACATTTTACTAAGTTAGATAAACAAACGTAAAGTCCTTGTTAATATGATTTAATTTATTCACTAAATGAAAAACATAATATTGAAAATAATAGGAAATGGCAAACCAACTACTTAAAAACCTCAGTTACCAATAACATATAATGAACATCTAATAATTAAATAATAAAAACTCACACATCTTAAACCCAACAGCCAGAAAGACAGCATAATGAAAATCAACCCTTGAAGAAGTAGAGCAGACCAGCTAAAGAACGCAAAGCCCACATATTGAAATAGGACAACATGTACCTCATCATCCGGTAACTGAGTGGACTCTGAGGGGACTGAGCTGTGAGCCGCCTCACAGCGTTCAGAGCAGCACAGAGCAACAACCTGAGGATACACAGCTGGGGAGGCAGAGCCAGCGTTCACCCAGCCTTCATCTCAACCACAGACCCCCCACAAACACTGCTCAACAGACAGTTCCCACATCCAGCTTACGTTTGTCTGATAAGCACCATCTAAAACAGGGTGTAATTGAGCTTACAGTTATACATTGTGGTGCTGGTGTCATATCTTTCATTCAGGAGTCTGCCTGCTCTTCTCAGAGAGGACAAGATGATAAGATAAGATGGACCTTTATTAATCCCTGTAGGGAAATTCACGTGTAATAGCAGCAACAGAATAACCACAGATAGTACACATGGAATATATACTGGCAAAATAAGAATACAAATAAAAAAAGTAAAGTATAAACTAGGGCTGTCAAGTTAACACGTTAATAACGCAAACATTTTTTAATGCCACTAATTATTTTAATGTGCAATTAACGCATGTGTATTTGTCCTCGGCCCGCCCCCTAGTTTCAGAGCCTAAAGGCTTGACGTTGTTGTTGTTGTTGTTAGTTCGATGGTGGGAGATTCTAGCGAGAGATATGGATACAAAAAAGCTGTTTTAAACCGCAAGCCAAGCACACAGCTGATGCTGACAGCCCTGCTCCTGCCGCTCGCTTGCGGCAGACCACGCTTGAAAGTTTGTCGGGGAGACGCCTGGACACTTCTACGAGCAGCAAGCTTTTAACAGCGTAGCTAAATGGGTGGCTACAGCTTAAGATTGTGTAGAACGAGGGGCTGTGTTAGATCATTCGGATCGCATCCAACGTGTCGACTGCACATCACAGCGCATTTCTTTGACCCAGAGTGGGAATGTCTCAAGCTTTGACTGAAGATGAAGAAAGAGGAGCGGCATTTCGCCGACAACTGTAAACAGGCTTGTCTGTTTGAGCAACTGGCTCAGTGCAAAGAAGTAGACAGGGTTGGGAGAGAGTGTAAGTATGATGGCCACAGCCACACAGGGTAAACCAACTACATTGCATCCTCATCTTCAGTAGGTTTGCTTCAGTGCAGCTACAATAAAACATGCCAATTAACACCACACATTTGCTTTAAATGGTAAACTCTTTATTTGATTGTAATCCGACATTACTTCAAACATTTTAGCACAGCTAACAAGTATTTGTTTGTATTCATTACTTTATTTGTCTCCTGAGTTACCATGTCCATTGGGGGAGGTTACTTCCTGGTTCAACAAAGGGCGTGGCCGAGCGCTGAGGACTCATAAATCCTGCAAGGAGCTAATTGGGACAGATTGGGACAAACCAACTGCTTTCATGTCAAAGGGGGGATTTGAGTTTTGTCAGTGTCCTTTGTGCATGATGTGACTATTAATTATCCCTTGGGTTCAACTTGGTTGGGCCAAGCCACTATATAGGTTCCTTGGTTTTTCATTGTAGGAGGTCAGTTTTGTTCAGTTAACACCTGTTATGTTTCTTTGAGGTATTTTCTGTTGACCTCTTTTATAGGCCTAGTTATTGTATGACGTTTTCTGTGGACTTTTGGGTAAATAAAAACCCTAGTTTATTCAAACCACTCCTGTGTTCTGTTGCCTTACTGCTTGGTCCCTGACATTAAGAGAGAGAGAGAGGTTCCAGCTTGTTGTATTGAAAATATTCAGGAGAATATTTTTCATTGTTCCAATGATAATAAACAAACATTTGCATAGAGCATATTTGTCCACTCATATGTTGATAAGAGTATTAAAAACTATTTCTCTAAGGTACATTTAGAACAGATAAGAAATGTGCGATTAATTTACGATTAACTATGGACATCATGAGATTAATCGCGATTAAATATTTTAATCGACTGACAGCCCTACTGTAAACATGTATTAACAATTACATTTAAAAAACATTTTACTACCTCCACACACACATTTAGCAACCTCTTTAAGGCTCCTGACAATAAAACTCTTGTTAGGGATGTCAAGGAAAGACTAACCTCAATGTGGGACTGATGGCAACAGACCACACTCTGTCAGACATGGGGAAGGTGTCTCTGGGGTGGCTCGAAGTCAAAGTCCACATCTAGAGAAACAAACGTTTTCAGTAAGCACATTGAGTCGTGCATACATCACCAGACATATTGTGTTATCCATACTTTATCTGACTGGGGTCATGTTATGTTTTGCACATATAGAGCATAATTAATATTGATAAATGAAATCTGAGGAATTGTACAGTCACTCTTATAAAGCAATGAGGTTTCTGTCCTTCAGTCTTCCTCTTGCTGTAACAGTTATGGAATATAGACGTCACATAATGAGCAAATCAAACACATCTGACCCGGGCGGTTCGGTCTCTGGATCCGCTGATGATGAGTCCCCCTTTAGCATCCAGGCAGTTGACCTCCTGGTTGTGACCTGATAACTCCAGACACGTGTCCCGGGCCCGGCTGTGAACCAGGATCCTGCCTTCACTGTAACAAAGATGTTTCAGGAGAATATCAGGAGCATGAAGACACTGCTCCTCTTCTTCTGACTTCCCTCACCAAATCTTATCTCATCAACAATCCCTGTGTGCTGACGATTCAGAATACCTTTATTTGTCCCACAGAGGGGAAATGTACAATTTACAATATGTGTACTTTTTACACCAGCTATGATGGAAAATGGTTTTTTTGATACGATGGGCCAAGAATGGTTTTCTATTTCCTAGAATTTAAGTATAGTCAAAATGTGCCAAAAATAATCGTAACTAGAGGTGCACTATCCTATTCTAGATTGACATGATGACAAGTAAACCAACTCTATGACAACTGTGGAAACTCAATTTACTAAAGACTAATCCTTGATGCGGTTAAGGGCCAAAAAATAAAAATACTTAGCAAGTAGACCTTGAGTAAAGATGATTTGCTCTAACTACTCGTCCTTAGATTAAAAGCCCCATGCCCCGACCGGCGAAATATAAGTATCATCACTGAGTAGGGGTGTAACGGTATCCGTATTCGTCCCGTACCGTCACGGTTCGGCACATGCAGTCACACGACGAATACACAACAACAAAACGAACAAAATCCAAGAAGAAGAAAAGTTAGTATGGCGAGTTCAGATAACACACAGGAGCTAGAACCCACCTGCTTCTTTTAAATCAGCTGTGGGAACGTTGCGGGTTCCCTGTGGACTACAATAACGATGAAGTGTGTGAGTGGTGGATCGGACGAGGACGGTGTGTCGGCGTTGTTCGATAGCGGTGCGGTATGCTAATGGTAACACACGCCAAACATGCTAAATCATATCAGAAGGCATCACCCAGATTTGCCAATCACCGGAGCCCGGCAAAAGACAACAGCTTATCCCAGCTGTTTTTAATAAACCAATAGACATGAAAGCCGTGAGACCAAAATAAATAACGGAAGCTTTTGGCATATATATTTCAACGGCTATGCGCTCTTGAAACATTTTTTTATTATTTATGATGTAATATTTTGAAGACATTATTTTTAGTTTTACAGCTTGATGAAACCTTTTTGTTTGACATCAGCCATTATAGATAATATGGCCATCTGAGTGTGTGGTACTGTTTGTGGTTTGTTTTTAACAGTGTAATACAGTTAATTATTCAAAATGTTCAAGTTCCTTATTTTTAAACTGAAACTTGCACTACTGTTCAAAAATAAATAACAACAAACCTGGAATTATGCATTTGGGACTTTTTTTGTGCTTTTTCTTGTAGTACCGAACCCGTACCGAACCGTGACCCCCAAACCGAGGTACGAACCGAACCGTGAATTCTGTGAACCGTTACACCCCTATCACTGAGTTGTGTTCAATGGCATTAAAATGAGAAAAACGTGGCTGAAGGTTAATTCAATGAGTCTGGGTCACTTTGAAATGATTACTGATAATCCATCATTCCATTTTTATGTCAATAACGGAGTTTTCATATATAGCTGCTATGATAGCTACCAGAGTGTATTACGGCTTCCGGTTTTGGGTATTCTGGCTACGCATCACTCATTCACCAATGGATAATGTATAGATGAATTTTTAGGAACTTCACCTCGATTCTATTGGCTCTAACGGTTAAAAAGAGGTGTCAATCATCAAAATCGACCGAGGGGGGCAAGAGATATGGAAAATCCACCCAAATGACCGAGAAGTGTTTTTATTTTGCTAAAACTATTTGAAAAGGTCAAATGTCACTTGTTTTGCATCAATCTTGATACAAGGTACTTATTATATGTTATCGTTTGGATTCCTAAAGCTTTTTTCTTTTTTTTGGACGGACACTATCATTTATGTTCAATCTGAAGTTACTTTAAAATAAAACAAATCTATATTGATTCTGACTCTTCTAAATCCAACTCATAGGTTTATAATTACTTTGAAAAAAAAGATTATTAATTTACCACTTTTAGAAGTGAAGTTATAGTCATTTGTTCTGGGAATGTCATTTTCGAGCCTGAGACCTAGAAAACAGGCTTGGGGCACAACAGGTTGTTAAGAGTGAATGTGAGATTATTTTTATCCAATGGGTTGTTGGCACTTACTCATGACTACCCAAAAAAACGCCTGATAGGATGTTGGACATGCCCCTGTCGGCATTAGCTGAGGAATGTTAAAGCTTTAGTTTGTTCCAGATAGCCCTGAATGTGTGTTGCTAATTGTACCAATTAGGGTTTAGAGCAGGTCGGACCCAAAATCAGACAGACAACTGTCCAAATGAAAAATACCTTTATTCAGGCAAGGCTAGGCGAAACAAAATTAACAAAACTCTATATTACCCACTCCCACATAAGACACACAAGGATCTGACAATTACCGTAATTTTCGGACTATAAGCCGCCTTTTTCCCTATTTTTCGACGCTGCGGCTTATATAACGGTGCGGCTAATCTATGGACTTTTACAGCTAACGGCCAACAACTTTAACTCTATGGGCTCTATGGCCGGTCCGCGGACACCCACCTTTAAGCGGCGGGTTCCAGCAGGAAAAGCTGGAGTTCGGAAAAGAGTGAGACAGGTAGCGCGCAAAAGTAAAAGTGGAACCGAGAGTGGTATGCCGCTGCTGCGGCTTATATTCAGGTGCGGCTTATAGTCCGAAAATTACGGTACCAATAGAAAACTAAAACTAAAATAAATATAGACTAATCACAAGGACAAGACACAGCTGGGGAGGGAAGGAAAAACACGCTTCCGGTTATGGCGCTGAGCTGAGAGGCTGACACTCCCCAGCACGGTTGCAATTCCTACTAAAATCCTATTCTAACTACTCAGAACCCACCTAAAACTGCATGGTGTTTGCTTCCAAACCCCCACAACATTCATTATGCCACAGAAAACGTAAAAAAAAAGACGAAAAGCTCAACAGAAGACGGAGCAAGTGAGGACACCATCCCGGCAGCGACCGGGAAACATATGTGGGCGCGCCGCCTGGAAGGAAAACACATTTCTGTAAAGGCTCGTCGACGATCGATTATTGCAGAGGCTGTCTGGAGGAGCCTTAACCGTGGCGTGCGGTGCAGTGGGTTGTGCAGATGTTCTGCCCTTGACCGTTTGTTTACTCAATAAACGCATCTCCTTTGGATCTTAGGCTATGTATGTTTTTAATACTACTGCTTTAATTCTGAGCCGACATTTACAGTGAGAACAGCTGCTGAGGCCAGTGCAGAAAGCAGAACAGTGTGTATAATATATATCTCTCAATAATTTAAGTAACAGGCCTACATTACACACTTTATTTGTATGCTTTAGTACAGTGCTTCTCAAAGTGTGGTCCGCGGACCACTGGTGGTCCGTGAGTATATTGGTAACATTTCACATTTGAAATAAATAAATAAATTTAAGTTTTCCGCACTCTTGCTGGAATATCTCCGCAATGGAGAGAGCTTAAGTTTCGATTGCATGATATAGCCCAGCGCTACACCTTCATCACACATGTGGCCACTTGTTTGTGCCATTTTCAGGCGATTAATAACCTGTTCTAGAATAAGGATGTGATTTTGGATTTTTATTGGTTAAGTGGTCCTTGGTATGAAAAAGTTTGAGAAACACTGCTTCAGTAGATATCTACAAATAAACAGTTGATATTTTTCATGAAACCAAATAGTGCTTCATATCATAACATATACATGGGCTGTAGCCTGATATGTATTATATGCTTTAAGAGCTGTATGTGTGTGTTATGGAGTGTATATGTGTCTGTAGTAATTGCATGTGCCGCCAGCAAAGGGAGCTGCTGGACTAACACTCAACATCATTGCCAGCAGTGTGTGAGTGAGTGTGTGTATGTGTGTGTGTGTGTGTGTGTGTGTGTGTGTGTGTGCGTGCGTGTGACAGAGAGAGACAGATGATGTGGAAGGCAGAGTAGCTTATCTGACATCTAAATGTTGGAAAATTGTACATTCTAGGCTGTGAGCTCCCTGTTTGAGCGGCTGACTACTCCTTCGCTATGTAGCATCGCATTGGATATGGGCTGAACTTGTCCTGGAATGTAATTTTCCCGGCCATTTGCCTAGGAGGCCTTAGCAGAAATGTGCAGAAAAGGCATGAAAATTGCACATCTTTCAAAATGGCCGACTTTCTGAGGGTCCGGCAGAATAGAAGGCAATTTGAAAGATGTCCGCAATGATAAGAGCAATGTATATACAGCGTTTGTTGCATATTGGAACACCCATATCCGAGTAGTTTGGAGTAATTTGCGACATATAAATCGCCCAAAAATGTATATTCTCTGTTAGCTTACGACCGCCCCGATTGAGCTAGCAACGTTTTTACTCCCAATTTAGCATGGCTATGGATATGGTCTGAACTGGTCCAGGAATGGAAATGTTCTGATAATTTCCCTTAGAGCAGTGTGCGAAACTGTGCTCAAAATGCATGAAAAACGGCCATCTTTTTGTGGGCTAATCAAAAGCCATTTGAAATATGTGTGCCATCATAATAGCAATGTGTATACAGCGTTTCGTGAATATCTGGAAAACTATATGCGAGTAGTTTGGAGTCATTTGAGACATGTAAATCGTCAAAAATGGTACATTCTCTGTTAGCTTACGTTCGCCCCGATTGAGCGAGCAACTATTTTATTCGCAATTTAACATGATATTGGATATGGGCTGAACTTGTCCTGGACTGGAATTTTTCCGATCTTTTCTCGAGGAGGTGTTTGCGAAAATGCGCCTAAAATGCATGAATAACGCCTATTTTTCTAAATGGCCGACTTTCTGGGGGGCGGGGCTAATGGAAGCCATTTTGAAATATGACCGCAATTCCATCAGGAATGTCTGTGGCAAGACATGACTTGTGTGACTATCGCACAATAGGGGGCGCTACTGAGCTGGTGTACAAAAAGGTACGATCTTTTTGCACAGTCTGGAAAAGGTTGTGGGCTGTGACGTGTGTCCCAAGTTTCGCGTCCGAAGCTCATTGTAGCGAATTTGTGACATTAAAATAGTCAAAAATGGTACATTCTCCGTTAGCTTACGAGCTCCCCGTTTGAGCAGTGAACTATGAATTCGCAATTTAGCATCCCATTGGATATGGGCTGATGTTGTCCTGGTTTGGAATTTGTCCGATCATTTCCCTGGGAGGAGTTCGCAAAAACGCCCAAAAACGCACATTTTTCAAAAAGGCCGACTTTATGGGGGATAATGGAAGACATTTTGAAATATGTCCGCAATTCCATGAGGAATGTCTGTGCCAAGCTTTGAGTAGATTGGATAAACTATATTTGACTACAGCACAATAGGGGGCGCTACTGAGCCGTATTTGCTCAAACGTACAATTTTTTTGTACAGTCTGGAAAAGGTTGTGGGCTGTGACATGTGTTCCGAGTTTAAAGGCCGTAACTCATTTTTTCCTCTACTTATGGCTCGGTACATTTTTTAACCCTTCGATTTCGAGAAAAAACTGAATAGGACACGCCCACATGTTTCATTGGTTGCGACCCTTTAAATCTCAGTTTATACTCACCCTGCCAGTATGTCTATGACAAAATATATTTATTTCGTCCATCGGTTCTTGAGATATAAATGAGTTGTGTTTTTGGCGCCCCCTATTGTCCGAAATGAACAGCCTTTTTTGTGCCTATTTCCCAAAACAGACTGAACCTATCCACCGAAATCTGTGATATTTGGATACATTTCGGATGAATTGTGAGCATTTATGTCTAGGCCACACCTTTTTGCTAATACGTTTTGATTGATGTCGGCCACATTTTTCCACACCTCGTGCTCATTTTCTACGGTAATGTGTCTGACCCTCCACTGATGCTGTGCTATACGTTTGGTGTGGAAAATAAAAAAATTGGAATTTAAGTTAATATTTCACTGTTTTTGACATTATGCTAATTTAAAAAAAATCAAAGTAGGCGGAGCTTCGGGATATGAGAGGATAATATGTAGAGCTGCTCCACCCGGATAAGTGTGCAAAATGTCAGGTCCGTCAGACTTACGCTGCGACTATGTACATTTTTTGAAAAAACAATTTATCACAGGTGGCTAGTGCTGTGTACCTGGACTCACATTCAGGTTCAGGTCCGGACTCAAGTCCAGAGGTTCAGGTTCAGGTCCGGACTTATAAGTCCGGACTTGTGTCAAGTTGTGTGAGCAACTAAAGTGAACTTATTGTGAGCTAATTATCAATTTAAAAAAAAATCATAATCAACTCAAATTCAAACTCGTCAGGTTTATTGTGCCCCCTTCCAATTTGTGTCTACACCATGTCTTTTCTAGAACTCTACATGTGTTACTAACTACACAACACAACTACATACATAGTGATGTACATACAAGACTCAATATGCAAGAGTACAAGTCTATGTGTTCTTGTTCAAGAACAACAGCATATTGACATTGTCTGGGTGAAGTGTTGCTCTTTCGGCAGACACTATATCACCATACATAGAAAGGAGTTAGCTTAGCTACACTACCATATATGGCAACCAGTATCCCATGCTGTCAGTGTCCACTATGTCTAAGCCAGCTTCCCTTGACGTCACACAGATCTCGCGAGCAGTTGCGATATTTTGCGAGACTTCGTGAGTTCAGTAATGGCCGCCATATCAGAAGCCAAAACAATGTTTTTCGTCTTTTCTCAGCGCAAATTTCTCGAGTACCGGTTCGGCGTACCAGTACGCAGCACTACAGGTGGCGCTAGAGAGCAAGTTTGAAATTCACCCACCGAATCCAAAATGTTACATTTTTCACCCGCCCTGGAAGTGTTGCCAAATGTCGCTACATGAATAGTGTCGTAACCCCCTCAAAAACAGGTCGAAAGCGCAGAACGAGAAGAATAAGAATAACAATTCTAAGCATAACAATAGGTCTTCGCACACTTCGTGCTCAGGCCCTAATTAAAACTGCGGTCCCAGACGTGCACGCAGTTGTGGGCGGGCCTTCGCGTCCGTGCGCCTGTCGGGGAGGTTTGCCGGTCATCCCTTTGTCAAGCAGAGTTGCGCGAGTCCTCCGAAATGAGCCGTTTGTCATTTCTATGATTTTCGCGTCCCAAACTCCCAGGTCCTCCGGCAGCGAGCCGGAAACGGATGTCGGCGCGCCGTCTCGAAGGAAAACAAATTTCTCTAAAGGCTCGTCGAGGATCAATTATCAAGGAGGCTGTCTGGAGGAGCCGTAACCGAGGATACACTGATTTAGAGGAGAGAGGAGTCTCTCTGGAGGAGCTATAACAGACGGTAGACTGATGTAGAGGAGAGAGGAGAGAGGAGTCTCTCTGGAGGAGCTATAACCGAGGGATGTATCCTCCGGAGTCGATTTCAGGCAACAGTGATGTTTAAAAGAGGCGTGACGCATGGCTGGACTTATGTCAACGAAGCACAGCTCTGCAAACTGTTCCCGTTGTGATTACAAGTTATTTAAGATGATCAAATGTGCATCAGACTTTCCGCCCTTTACTGTTTGTTTACTCACTAATCACATCTCCCCTGGATGTTAGGCTACTTTTTTTTTAATACAACTGCTTTCATTCAGACTCGATGTTTACAGTGACAACAGCAATAATATACTGTATGTAACAGGCCTACACTTTATTTGAATGCTTTAGTAGATATATACAAGTAAACAGTAGAGATTTTTCATGAAACCATATAATGCTTCACATAATGAAATATACAAGGGCTGTAGCCTTATATTTATTATATGCTTTAGGAGCTGTAAGTGTGTGTTGTACAGTGAGTAGGTGTGTGTTGTGGAGTGTATAGGTGTATGTTATAATTGAATTTGCTGCCAGCAGAGGCGGTGTGTGCGTGTGTGTGTGCAAGAGAGTTGATGTGCTTAATATCCATGAAAAAACGTAGGCCACGGCCACATTCGTCATTTGTTGCGACAATTTACCTATAAGTTCATACTCACCCCCAGAGTATGTCTAAAAAAATTAAATTAATTTCGTCCATCCTTTCTTGAGTTATACATTTGTCGTGTTTTTGGCGCCCTCTATAGTCCAAAAGGAAAATACCTTTGTGTGCCTATTCCCCAATACAGATTGAACCTATCCACCAGAATGTGTGTTATTTGGATATATTGTTGATGAGTTATGAGCATTTCTTTCTAAGCCCCGCCTTTTTGCAAACACGTTTAGAATAATGACGGCCATATTTATCAATTGAACATGGCCATTTCCTTCGGTAATGTGTTTGACACTCCACCGATGCTGTATACTAAGTTTGGAGTCGAAACACAACAATTTTAAATTTAAGTTAATATTTCACGGTTTTTAACTTGATGCTAATTACAAATAAATCAAGTAGGCGACGCCTCGGGGTTCAAGGACATAATATGTAGAGTAGGTCCACCCGAGTAAGTGTGCAAAAATGTCAGGTCATTCAGAGTTACGGTGCGACTTTGTAAATGTTTCCAAAAATGGAAATGAAGTAGTTTGGATTAATTTGTGACATGTAAATCGTCAAAAATGGTACATTCTCCGTTAGCTTACGAGCTCCCCGTTTGAGCTAGCAACTATTTTTTCGCAATTTAGCATCATATTGCATAGGGGCTGAACTTGTCCTGGATTGGAATTTTTCCGATCATGTCCCTAGGAGGAGTAAGCAAAAATGTGCTTAAAATGCATGAAAAACGCAAATTTGTGAAAATGGCCGACTTTCTGGGGGGCCGGGCCAATAGAAGGCAATGTGAAATATGTCCAGATTTATAAGAGCAATGTGTATACAGCGTTTCGTCCATATCGGAAAAACTATATGCGAGTAGTTTGGAGTAATTTGCGACATGTAAATCGTCAAAAATGGTGTATTCGCTGTTAGCTTATGACCTCCACGATTGAGCTATCATAAATTGGCTTCTCAATTAAGCATCATACTGGATAGGGGCTGAACTTGTCCTGGATTGGAATTTTTCCGATCATTCCCCTAGGAGGAGTACGCAAAAATGTCCTTAAAATGCATGAAAAACGCACATTTCTCAAAATGGCCAACTTTCGGGGGGGCCGGGCTAATGAAAGGCAATTTGAAATATGTACAAATTCATAAGACCAATGCATATACAGCGTTTCGCGAATATCAGAAAAACTGTATGCGAGTAGTTTGGATTAATTTGTGACATGTAAATCGTCAAAAACTGGGTACTCGCGGTAAGCTTACGACCGCCAGAATTGAGCTATCAAAAATGTGCTTCTCAATTAAGCATCATATTGGATAGGGGCTGAACTTGTCCTGGATTGGAATTTTTCCGATCATTTCCCTAGGAGAAGAGCGGAAATATGTCCTTAAAATGCATGAGAAACGCACATTTTTCAAAATGGCCGACTTTGTCGGGGGCGAGGCTAATGGAAGCAAATTCGAAATATGTCCGCTATTCCATGACGATTGTCTGTGCCAAAATTCGTGAAGATCTGAGAAACTATATGTGACTACCACACAATAGGGGGCGCTAGTGAGCAGTTTTTTTTAAAATTACGTTTTTCTTTTAAATTCGTGAAAAGATTGTGGGCTTTGACGTCTGCGCCAAGTTTTGCGTCCGAAGCTCATTTTATGCTATCGCAATGTAAAATATTGTCATAGGCCACGCCCACATTCTGCATTTGTTTCCACACTTTAAATATCAGTTCATAGTCACCCCGAGAGTATGTCTAAAAAAAGTTTGTTTTATTTTGGCCATCCGTTCTTGATTTATAAATTGGTGGTGTTTTTGGCGCCCCCTATTCTCCAAAATGAAAATGCTTTGGTGTGCCTATTCCCCAACATAGATTGAAAGTATCCACCAAAATGTGTGGTGAATGGATACATTGTTGATGAGTTATGAGCATTTCTTTCTAAGCCACACCTTTTTGCTAATACGTTTTGATTAATGGCAGCCATATTTATTACCTGAACATGCTCATTTCATATGTTAATGTGTGTGACCCTCCACCGATGCTTTCATTCTAAGATTGGTGTTGATAAAACCGAAATTGAAATTTAGGATAATATTTCACTGTTTTTAACATTATGCTAATTAAAAAAATCAAAGTAGGCGGAGCTTAGGGGTTCAAGAGAACTTTATGTAGAACAGGTCCACCCGGATAAGTGCGGAAAATGTCAGGTCCATCCGACTTACGGTGCGACTATGTATATTTTTCAAAAATGTTTTACATATAGGTGGCGCTAGCGAGCATGTTTAACCCATCAACTCCAGAATGTCGAATTTTTCACCGGTCCTGCCGTCCGTGAAAAATGTTGCTGCATGAATGGCGTCGTAAAGCCCTCAAATTCAGGATCTACCAGCAGAGGAATATTAATAAGAATCGTGCGAATAACAATAGGTCTTCGCACACTTCGTGCTCAGGCCCTAATAAGAATTGTGCGAATAACAATAGGTCTTCGCACACTTCATGCTCAGGCCCTAATAATACTGACGATTTCAATAGGTCTTTGCACTTCGTGCTCAGGCCCTAATAAGAATTCTAAGCATTACAATAGTTATTCGCACACTTCGTGCTCAGGCCCTAATAATATCAGTGTTTCCCTTAGGTTTACTGCCTTGGCAGGGTGCTGCTCGGGTTCCGTCGGAATTTTTTTTCGGAGCACTATTATACAGTATATTTCTACCAAACTCACTACACACATCAATAGTCTCCTGGTGGTCGGACTACAGCAGAGAGTTTGGAAGAATATGGTTTGGAATAATTTTGGGGAATATTTATAATGTAAAATCTTCAATAAATATGGTATAATCTTCAATAACGTCATTATTATACAGTATATTTCTACCAAACTCACTACACACATCCATAGTCTCCTGGTGGTCAGACTACAGCAGAGAGTTTGGAAGAATGTGCTTTTGAATAATTTTGAGGAATATTTATAATGTAAAATCTTCAATAAACATGGCATCATCTTCAATAATTTTACGATGGAGCCATTGGATTTGTGAATATAAGAAATGTGCACTGGAAGTTTGTGGTGAGTATACAGCTACTCGTGTAGTAATACTGTAGCTGCTTTTACAACATGTATGTTTTGCTCAGGGTTTGCACATTTCAAGTTAATCAGCTATTACTTTGAAGATCTATGATTACATTTTTTCAAATGCATACAACTAAATATACATTGCTATTACAAAATATTGTAATACATTACTCATATACTGTGACAGAGTTAAGATTAAAATGTGTATCTCATGCAGCCCCATTTTGTAAATTCATCTTTGCCTCAGGATTGATTTAAAAATGCTTCTTTTAGTTTGAATGTCTTCATCTATATCATAGGGAAACAATATAAAAATGTAGTCCAAAATAAGTACTCATTCAAACATTTTTCATTGGTGGTCGCTACTGCTCCACTAAAGATTTGAGTCTTCTGTCCCCAAATTGTGCAACTTTCTTTCATCTGATCTGACATCTTTAATAATTTCAATACTTTTAAGTCTTAATTATACCCATTTAAAATGGGTAGTTATTATTTTAGTGTTACTTTTAATAGCTTTTTTAACAGTTGAAGTGATTTTAATAATGTGAATCTATTAGTTAACTGTAGTTTTCATTCTTGAAGAAAAGCTGATACATTATTGTTGCTGCTGACATTTTGAAAAAGGTTTGGTTTAATTATACGGTATGCTACTTTTTAAAACAGTACCTCCATGCCCTTTCAAACCAGAAGTTGAGGACTCCAGAAAGGCTGGTTACAAATTTGGGTAATATAAAATATATTACAGGAAATACATTGGTTAAACGCACATTTGGTAAAGGCAAAGAGTAAGTGCCAATTACATTTTTTTTTCTATTGTTCTATAGAGAGTATTTCAAGATGCGCCGGAACAGACTGGGAAAAGAGGACTGGGTTAACATCAAATGGCAGCCTGGAAAGATAACCCACACCTTTCAGAAAGATGCCACCAGTTGTGGAGCCTTTGTCATGCAGGTGATTCAATGCAACATGTTGTGCTCATTAATAATAAAGCATTTTATTTTAAAGGGAAATTCAAAAACAAGTCATAACGTCATGTTATTTTACCATCTGTCCAGATGGCCAAGATGACAGTGGAGGAATTTCCGAAAATTCCACAGACGTTTCACATCAAGTCATCAAAACAATGTCTTCAACATCTACGAAGAGACATGGCAGAAGAAATTCTCAAAGGATCAGGTATTAGCCAAAAATATGAAATGAATATATGGATAGCTTCCTGTAAATTGAACAGTAATACGCCTGTTATTTTTTCAGTTTCAAAAGGATGACTTCTGTTCCTTCTGTGGAATTGAGGACCTGCCCACAACTGCTGTTGATGCTGTTTGGGTGAGACTAAATGATGAATTGTTTTGAAACTCCAGAAGATAATCTGAATAGTAGATAATATATAGATCATCTGGAGTTAGATTTCAGGAATAACATAAAAGTAATGACATTTTGTATATCTTTATGCATTACAGGTTTCCTTTTGTTTTTCTTATAATTTGTTAAAGTTTTAGCACAGTACAGATAAACCTGAATAACAACAAGTATTTATATATATATATATAAAAAAAAAAGTATAATCTCTATAAAATATAAATGAATATGCCTGCTTTACAAGTGTCCTACACTTTACATTTTCTTAATATCTTTGTTGTATTTATCCCCAAGTAGGTTCAGTGTGAAAATTGTGGAAGATGGTTTCACACGCAGTGCCTCGGAATGACTGCTGCACGAATACCCAAAAGAAATACCCTGCGGTATTGTGTTTTGTGTATCCTCCCAAACTAAAGAGGCTATAGGTGAGTTTGTGTAACTCTTACCAGAGGTAGCAGGATTTGGAGAGGTAAGGCTTGTAGTTTGAACTACTACCACAGTAGAAGTAGTGCGCTTACAAACGGCATGTGGGGGAAAATCCAGCCCAGCCAGTGATTTGAAATCGGCAAAATTAAAAGGTGAATTTTGTACAAAACAAACAAAAATCCAGAAAAAAGCTTTGCTAAAGATTTTGGGCAACTGAATAATCAACTGTCCATAGTTTTAAATTGTTATATTCTTAATTAAGATGTAAAATATATTTTCAATTACAGATTAAAGTAGTCACAGATGTTCATGATGTTTTCCATGTCTGACATTATATTGTAGATTTGTTCATTAATATTGTACGGTAAGATAGGTAAAAAGCCTGAAATGTTTTATTTTTCAATGTTAACTTTATTTTGTAACAGTCTGCTCCATCATTCACCAGTAGTTTTCCATTCACCTGTCTCACCTGTTAACCACACCCATGTTTTTGCTCACTCTCTTTCTCTTTTTCACCCATTAGCTTTACTGCCGGTATTTAAACCCTCACCAGACACACACCCGTTGCCAGATCGTACTTTGCCTTCATGCTAGTCTTTCACGCGTTTGTTACTAGATTGCCTACCCGGTTCCGACCCTGCCTGATCCCTGATCCTGCCTGTCCTTGGACTATCCTGCCTTCCCTGCTGTCTGAACCTGCCTGTACCTCTGTTGATCGCCTCGCCTGCTCCCTGACCCTCTGCCCGGCCCTGACTCACCTTCTGCCCGCTGTCCTCTGGTTCGTTTGCCTGCACATCATCCGGCTGATACTGTTCTGGTATTATTACCAATAAAGTTCATTACCAATACTCCTTGGTTTCTCGAGTGCTGCATTTGGGTATAAGATTGTGACCATTTTACTGTTTCATAGCTAATGAAAAAGTTGTTTCATGTCTTAATTTATATATAACATACTTTATATACAATGTGTAACATTGTATATACAGTATGTTATAATACACTATAAATATTCACCAAAATTATTCCAAACCATATTCTTCCAACTCGCTGCTGTATTCTGACCACCAGGAGACTATTGATGTGTGTAGTGAGTTTGGTAGCACTCCACTGTATAATAGTGAAGTTATTGAAGGTTATACCATATTTATTGAATATTTTACACTATAAATATTCAACAAAATTATTCAAAAGCACATTCTTCCAAACTCTCTGCTGTAGTCTGACCACCAGGAGACTATTGATGTGTGTAGTGAGTTTGGTAGAAATATACTGTATAATAGTGAAGTGATTGAATATTATTGTATTCTCTTTTTTCGGAGTTGCACTTTGCAGACGGTCGCTGAGCACTTGTTTCTTCTCCGGCTGCGGAAAGAGACCAATTTAATGTGTCCAGCTCGGAGGACGGCGCATATTGGCTTTTTTTTATCAACATGTGTTGGTAGTTCGTTGTCAACCTTACCACGGTACATAGGAGATGCAATTTGTGTCTGAATAACGTTTTGTTCATGAGTTATTGATCCGTGAAATCCGAATCTGCCATTATCGTTCTAACTTTACTGAACTCATTTTAAGAGGCAATTTGTTGAGTCACTGCCGCTAAATGCCGGTAGCATCAAGCTAGCAAATCCTTCAATCTTAGCCTCACATCAACAGGTGTAGACAGAACATCCAATTATCCTGAGCTGCTTTACTGAATAAACCAACTCACATCTCCTGTCTTTTTTTTCACCCAACTCATTAGACTATTCTTCTGCTGGCGTTTCATTGTTATTTTCTGTCAAATTCAATACTGTAGTTCAAAACCGCGGTACCTGCTCACCATCTGTGAGCTATTTTTAGAATGCGCACGCTACGTTCGCAGTGTTGCCAACTCCATAGTAAGGAAAGTAGCTATTGGCTGTACGAAAAGTCGCCAGAAGTCCCTAAATGATGTCATTGCCTAATTTGCATATCATGTAATGGCGGTAAAAAAACGTTCCACCCCCTTCAAGGAGGATCAAAACTTGAAACCAGAGTAAATCCAGATGACAGTAGATCAGAAATGCCTCTATTAGAGAAAGTATAAATAGTTTTTAGTTGAAATCTCCCTTACAATAAAGGCAGTATGCCCGTGTGTCATCTCCAATAAATGGCTTCAACCATCCTTTAAACTCAGGGTTTGATTCCCACTCCTTTCTGTACTTTTGTGATTACAGTTTAGACTGTGACATGATTACCTACGTGAATGTTTAGCTTGTCACAGAGAGGCACACACACAGTGGACGAGGTGATTAATTAAGTGACTGAGGTTGTGTGAGTCAATGCAAAGCAAAGGCAGTTATTTATTGTAGTCAGTGTGACAGTGAAGAAACATTTACATTTTACATTTAAATCCAGCTCAAAACCAGGACGGCTTGGCGCACGCGCAATTCATTTACAGTCTTGACGCGGGAGAGTGTGGCTGTCTCCTCTCTGCTCTGACTGCAGCTGAGCTGCTGCAGGAGGCAACTAGCGCCTCTGAGTACTATGGGAGGGCAGAGCAGGGGCAGAGGGGCTCACGGCAGCACTCGCGGCTCGTTAACTGCTGAACAATACGTGATTCTCCAAACACCAGAAAAGTCCCTAATAACACCATTACAAGTCGTTAGATTAGTCGTTAGTCGCTTTTGACAAAAGTAAGTAGCCGAAGGGTTTGGAAAGCCGCCGAATTTAACGACAAAGTCGCCAAGTTGGCAACACTGTACGTTCGTTGTCGCGTTCGTGCGCGTCCACCTGGGCAGGCTGTGTGTGTCTTTCTCCCGTGACGAAAACGGCTTGCGGTTAAAAAAAAAAACGAATTTGAAACTGGGGGACACACAAAGGGGCAGACAGCAGAGCTTGGCGCAATAATGCAGATTTGTTTGACTTTTTTACACTTTGTTGTTCTCCTCCTTTACTCCGCTCTTGTCTCTGATTGTGAGTGTGTGCATTCGCATGTGTGTGTGGGGGGAGAGCGGAGGGAGAATGTGAATACGCAAAGCAGTGGACACTGAAACATGCACATTGGATAAATAACATTGGCGTTTAGTTAATTTAATAAAAGAGCACATGTTCAAGGTGAAAAGTGACCGTAGATAGATTACTTCAGTTGCAATTTGGTGCTATATATTTATTTTTTTTAAATAAAAAAAACAAAACACCTTGAATTTCAGGCAGGGCGCGGGGCTCCGTTGGCAGGGCGCAGCGCCCCGCCAAGACAATGGTAGGGGAAAACTGAATATAACAAAAAGCACTTTTTGTGTTTGGGAAAGAGATGGGAGGGGGGATGTATTTGTGTGGTTTCTGAAAGTGTTAACTTAGGGGGAATCTATGTTGCAGGGGGAGGGTATAGGGGGGGACAAAGGACAGCCCACTACAGTGAGCAGGTCTGGTGGTAGGTTGGTCATGTCGGAGGTGGTAAGAGGGAGGGGAGATGTTTCTGTAGATCTAAGGGAAAATGTATGTTAGAGGGTTGGGGTTTTATGTGTACTTACAGGACTGTCTCAGAAAATTAGAATATTGTGATAAAGTTCTTTATTTTCTGTAATGCAATTAAAAAAACAAAAATGTCATACATTCTGGATTCATTACAAATCAACTGAAATATTGCAAGCCTTTTATTATTTTAATATTGCTGATTATGGCATACAGCTTAAGAAAACTCAAATATCCTATCTCTAAATATTAGAATATCATGAAAAAGTATACTAGTAGGGTGTTCAACGAATCACTTGAATCGTCTAATTAACTCGAAACACCTGCAAGGGTTTCCTGAGCCTTGAAAAACACTCAGCTTGGTTCAGTAAACTAAATCACAAGTATGGGGAAGACTGCTGATCTGACTGCTGTCCAGAGGACCGTCATTGACACCCTCCATCAGGAGGGTAAGACACAAAAAGAAATTTCTCAAAGAGCAAGCTGTTCACAGAGTGCAGTTTCAAAGCACATCCACAAAAAGTCTGTTGGAAGGGGGAAATGTGGCAGGAAACGCTGCACAACCAAGAGAGATGACCGCAGCCTTAACAGCATTGTGAAGAAGAGTCGCTTCCAGAATTTGGGGGAGCTTCAAAGACAGTGGACTGAAGCTGGAGTCCAGGTATCAAAAGTCACTGTTCACAGACGTGTCCGGGAAATGGGCTACAATAGCCGTATTCCCATGGTCAAGCCACTTCTGAACTCAAGACAACGGAAGAGGCGTCTGACTTGGGCTAAGGAAAAGAAGCACTGGACAGTTGCACAGTGGTCCAAAGTCCTCTTTTCAGACGAAAGCAAGTTTTGTATTTCATTTGGAAGTCAAGGCGCCAGAGTCTGGAGAAAGGCTGGAGAGGAGCAAAATCCAAGTTGCTTGAAATCCAGTGTGAAGTTCCCACAGTCAGCGATGGTTTGGGGAGCCATGTCAGCTACTGGTGTTGGTCCACTGTGTTTCATCAAGCCCAGAGTAAATGCAGCTGTGTACCAAGAGATTTTAGAGCACTACATGCTTCCGTCTGCTGAAAAGCTCTATGGAGATGAGGAATTCATTTTCCAGCATGATCTGGCACCTGCCCACAGTGCCAAAACCACCAGTAACTGGTGTACTGACCATGGCATTACTGTCCTCGATTGGCCTGCAAATTCCCCTGACCTGAACCCCATAGAGAATATGTGGGGTATTGTGAAGAAGAAGCTGAAAGACACCAGACCCAACAATGCTAATGAGCTAAAGGCCGCTATTGAAGCATCCTGGGCATCCATAACACCTCAGCAATGCCACAGGCTGATTGCCTCCATGCCACGCCGCATTGATGCAGTAATCCGTGCAAAAGGATTCCCAACCAAGTACTGAGTGCATTAATGGACATTTTCAAATGTTTGATTGTGTTTTGCTGTTATAAATCTTTTTTTTTTACTTGGTCTGAGGAACTATTCTAATTTTTTGAGATAGGATTTTTGAGTTTTCTTAAGCTGTATGCCATAATCAGCAATATTAAAATAATAAAAGGCTTGCAATATTTCAGTTGATTTGTAATGAATCCAGAATGTATGACATTTTTGTTTTTTTAATTGCATTACAGAAAATAAAGAACTTTATCACAATATTCTAATTTTCTGAGACAGTCCTGTATGTGTTAGAATATGTATTTTTACTCATATTTTGGTAGGGCAGCATCCTTTATCCACTCACTACTGTACAGTCACGGAACAACCTATATAGCACAATATATGTTCAATTGAGGTATGTCTAAATCTATGAAGGTTAAGGTTACATCTTAGAATTGCAGGGGCTTGGGTAAATTAACTAAAGTGAAGCAGGTACTTAGTATACTGAAACAAAAACACTCAAACATAGTTTTCCTGCAGGAATCTCATATGATGCAGTATGATTTGTCTAAAGTCAAAAAAAGATGGCAAGGTCAAGTGTTTTCAGCCTCCTATAGTTCACATGCCAGAGGAGTTTTACATCTAATTCACAAGTCAATCCCATTTCAAGTAGTAAATTCAATAATTGATCCCAAGGGCAGGTACATTATACTTCAGGGCATATTACTGTATGAGAAACTTAATTTAGTGAATGTTTACGGCCCCAACGAGGACGACCCTGCATTTTTTGATAATTTATTCTTGACCTTATCAACGCTCCCAGGTAATTTCATTATAGGAGGCGATTTGAATGTGGCCCTGAACCCACAAATAGACAAATCTACTGGCTCGGACACGTCCCATATTAGAGTTAGAAAATCTATATTCAATTTTAGGAAGGATTTGAGCTTATCAGAAATCTGGCTGGAACTGAACCCAAACAATATAGAATATTCTAGTCACTCTAGCACACATAAAACGTATTCACGGATAGATTACTTTCTAAAATCGACACAGATAAGATATAAAATCGAAGACTGCAAATATGATGCCATAGTGATATCTGATCATGCCCCGATATCTTTTACCTATGTAGATTCTAAACTGGTTAATAGCCCTCCGAGATGGCGTTTTCATATAAACTGGCTACAGGACCCGGCTTTTATAGACTTTATTGGGTAACAAATACATATTTTTTTCGAAATGAACACAAGTCTGACCTCGGCTTGCATCAGAAGGGAAGCTTTTAAAGCCTTCTTGAGAGGACAGATTATAAGTTTTACGTCTCCTAAATTGAAACGCACCCGTCATAAACTGGAAGAGCTGGATTATAAAATTAAAGTGCTAGAGAAAGACAAGTTTATGGATAGCTCTGAAAACCCACATCAGGAACTATTACTTCTTAAATGCTGAATACAATCAAATATCTGCTGAGAGGGCTGCGAATAGCTTGTTGAAGCAGCTGCAATCAGAAAGAGCTATTAATGCCATTGAAAAATTCTAAGGGAGATGTGACTGTGGATCCTGAAGAAATAAATGATACCTTTAGACAATTCTATGAAACGTTATACTCCTCAGAATATCCGCCTAATTCGGATGCTCAAACTTCATTTTTTAGATAATTTAAAAAGTGTCTCAAATGAAGAAAAAATCAACCTGGATTCTGATTTGACAACGGAGGAAATTGTAGAAGCAATTCATGCCATGAATGCTGGCAAAGCAGCTGGTCCTGATGGATTACCAATCGATATTTATAAGAAATTCAAGAGGAAACTTTTAACTCCATTTATGGAAATGCTTCAGGAATCTTATAAAAACAGCTCACTCCCTCTCTCATTGAGAGGTGCCATGATCACTTACTATTAAAACCAAACAAACCAGCCCATAAATGCCAATCTTTCCGTCCAATTTCACTTCTAAATTCGGACGTTAAAATTATCTGCAAAGTATTAGCACGTAGATTGGAGTCTGTTCTCCCTGTCATTATAGATATGGATCATGCCCCAAACTTTCTTTTCCCTGGCCACATCAACCAGCTCTGACTGGGGGATCCCAAGGCGCTCCCAGGCCAGCGAAGAGATATAATCCCTCCACCTGGTCCTAGGTCTACCCCTTGGTCTCTTTCCAGCTGGACGTGCCTGGAACACCTCCCTAGGGAGGCGCCCAAGTGGCATCCTAACTAGGTGCCTGAACCACCTCAACTGGCTCCTTTCGACGCGAAGGAGGAGCGGTTCAACTCCAAGTCCCTCCCGGATGACCGAACTTCTCACCTTATCCCTAAGGGAGACACCAGCCACCCTGCGGAGAAAACCCATCTCAGCCGCTTGTACCCGCAATCTCGTTCTTTTGGTCATGACCCATCCTTCATGACCATAGGTGAGGGTAGGAACGAAAATGGCTCAGCTCCCTTTTCGTCACAACGGTTTGTTAAAGCGACTGCAGTACCGCTCCCGCTGCTCCGATTCTCCGACCCATCTCACGCTCCATTGTTCCCTCACTCGAGAACAAGACCCCAAGATACTTGAACTCCTTCACTTGGGGTAAGGACTCATTCCCTACTTGGAGTGGACAGTCCATCGGTTTCCTGCTGATTTGGAGGTGCTGATCCTCATCCCAGCCGCTTCATACTCGTTTGCGAACCGATCCAGTGAGTGCTGAAGGTCGCAGACCGATGAAGCCATCAGAACCACATCATCTGCAAAAAGCAGTGGTGCAATCCTTAGTCCACCGAACTGCAGACCCCCTCCCCCACGACTACGCCTCGAAATCCGATCCTTGTATATTACAAACAGGATTGGTGACAAAGCGCAGCCTTGGCGGAGGCCAACCTTCACCTGAAATGGGTCCGACTTACTGCCGAGGACCCGGACACAGCTCTCGCTTTGGGAGTACAGAGATTGGATGGCCCTGAGTAGAGACCCCCTCACCCCATACTCCCGCAGCACCTCCCACAGTGACTCCCTGGGAACCCGGTCATACGCCCTCTCCAAGTCTACAAAACACATGTAGACTGGATACGCGTACTCCCAGGCCCCCTCCAGGATCCTTGCGAGAGTAAAAAGCTGATGCATCGTTCCACGACCAGGACGGAATCCGCATTGTTCCTCCTCAATCTGAGGTTCGACAATCGGCCTGACCCTCCTTTCGAGTACCCTAGAGTAAACTTTCCCGGGGAGGCTGAGTAGTGTGATACCTCTGTAATTGGCACACACCCTTTGATCCCCCTTTTTAAAAAGGGGAACCACCACCCCGGTCTGCCACTCCTTCGGTACTGTTTCCGACTTCCACGCAACGTTGATGAGACGTGTCAACCATGACAGTCCCTCAACCACCCCCGGGGCTTTGCCAATGCGAAGTTGTTTGACGACCTCAGTGACCTCCCCCCGGGAGATTGGTGTCGATCCCCCGTCATACTCCAGCTCTTCCTCTAACATAGAGGGCGGAGTTGTCAGGTTCAGGAGTTCCTCAAAGTGCTCCTTCCAACGCCCTAACACTCCATCAGTTGAGGTCAACAACGTCCCATCCTTACTGTACACAGCTTGGATGGTTCCCTGCTTCCCCCTCCTGAGGTGTCGGACAGTTTTCCAGAACAACTTTGGTGGCGCCCGAAAGTCCTTTTCCATGTCTTCTCCCACACCCGCTGCTTTGCCTCAGCCACGGCTGAGGCTGCTGCCCTTCGGGCCTGTCGGTACCTTGCAACTGCCTCGGGAGTCCCCCGCGATAACAAATCCCTGAAGGCCTCCTTCTTCAGTCAGACGGCTTCCCTGACCACCGGTGTCTACCAGGATGTTCGAGGATTACCGCCCCTTGAGGCACCTAGGACCTTGAGACCACAGCTCCCCGCCGCGGCTTCGGCAATAGAGGCTTTGAACACCGATCACTCTGGTTCAATGTCTGCCGGAAAAGCTCCGCCGGAGGTGTGAGTTGAAGGCCTCCAGCAGTTCAGAGTATACGGCCTTCTTGGAGACCCTGGAAAGAGTCCTGTAAGGGGCTCCTGAAGGGGACTCTTTAATCTTGCTGGGAGACTTCAACGCACATGTGGGCAATGATTGAGACACTTAGAGGGGAGTGATTGGGAGGAACGGCCCCCCTGATCTGAACCGGAGTGGTGGTTTGTTACTGGACTTCTGTGCTAGTCATGGATTGGCCATAACAAACACCATGTTCGAACATAAGGATGCTCATAAGTGTACGTGGTACCAGAACACCCTAGGCAGAAGGTCCATGATCGATTTTGTTATCGTATCATCGGACCTTAGGCCGTATGTTATGGACACTTGGGTAAAGAGAGGGTAGGGCTGGGCGATATGGTCTCTAAATGATATCGCGATATTTACTGACTATATCGCGATATACGATATATATCGCGATATTCTGAAATGTCCTCGAAAACACATACAAAAACATATTTAACCCCTTGATGTTTACAGTCACGCCAGTATGATGATTCTAGTAGTCCCTGCAACATATGTCTGCATTAAAAAAATCGACTAATAATGAAGAAAATTAACACATTTGTTGCAATAGTCATTTATGCACTAACTACATTACTACTTGTATCAGTATCAGTTCTTCCTCATTTTCCTCAATTGTTCATATTTGGTTTATTAAAATAATGATATTGTGGTCATTGTTAAAAAATGTCTGCTATTATTATGAGTAGTATTATTATTATTAGTATAATGCGCTTTCTGTCTTCCTGTCAATATCAGGAGTTAGACATGTAATGGCTATGTATTAGATTAGATTAGAACCTTCATTCTCCTAACCTGCTGGGACATTTCCCTATAGCCAATACCTTTTATATTTTCTACTCTTCACTTACTTGTCAGCATAGGTCGGCATTGATGTACACAGCCGACAGAAGACCTTGTTTATATTGGCATCATATTGAGAGGTGCAGTGACGCGTCCTAAAACCAGGAAGTAAGCTGCTGGTTCCTTCGACAAAAAAGCAATGGGATTTCTCCATAGGGTTTTGGAAAATAGCTGGAAATAAGGTCTGTGGAAAACAAACCTGTTTGATAAATGCACGTTTTGTTCAGCCGGATAATATCCACATGTCTACCCTACTTTTATAATTTTCTAATCATAAATCTAATCGATAGATTATAAAAGGGTTTTAGGACGCGTCACTGCACCATTAGAAAACAACTCCATCGATCAAGCTGGCTGAAATTGTCTCTCCCTCTTCTTGTCATGCTACCTGTCACTCTCCTTTAACTCCTCCGGTGACTTTCTTTTATTTGAAGATAGTTTTTTGCCCGGCGCTCACGGGCAAACGGGAGCCTGCTCGTGCTGGCTCCGCAGCAAACAGCTGTTTGCTTTTCACCCAACAACGACAACCGCCTCACGAAACGCTATGTTGTAGCGTTAATAAACGAAACAATTTAACAACATTGCTTGTCAAAATACCTATACCACAGGACAATTTTATTTTTTTTAAGCAATATTTTTAGTGGCCCGAGCGGGCAAGTGGAAAGTACGTTATGCTGGCCCGGGGTGTCTAAATAGTGCTTCCGAGCCAGCGGGCCATTTATAATGTCGAGCCCTGCTCTCTGTCACTGTGCATGTGTGTAATGTTTGTGTGCAAGTTAGACGGGGCCTGCGTGTGTGCCTGCGTGTGTGACTGTGTCTATGAGGGAGAAAGGAAAGCTCATTTAGGCCGCGGCGGGAAATTGATTTGACAACATAATACTCGATGTTCACGATGTGGTCATTTACGACATCGCATGTAGTGCAATCCACGATGTATCGTGTAAACTCGATATATCACCCAGCCCTAAGAGAGGGGCGGAGTTGTCAAGTGTTCGGGTGAACTGGGAACGTGAGGAGGAGGCCCAAGTTCAGGGGGCCTTCAACTCACACCTCCGGCGTGCATAAGCACACACAACAGTCAGAGTTTTCCCCCCCATAACCTGCAGGCGTAGGGAGGCGACCCTCTCATCCACTGGGGTAAACTCCAACAACGAAGCACCCAACCGGGGACTTGTGAGTATCCCCACACCCGCCCGGCACCTCAGCTGGAATTAAATTCCAGCTTTACTAAATGTAATTAAGAATTTTGGATTATTTGCGAAAATCCGGAATTTGATTTGGAATAATAGACGACACAGGCTACGTTTGACATTATTATACTTACCGTATGACAGAGGAGGAGTCAAACTTCCTAACTTCCAGTGGTATTACTGGGAAGCCCAATTACGCAGCATAATGTATTACTTCTCCCCCAACCCAGTCCCAGCATGGGTAGACATCGAAGCCTTTTCACTTACCTCTAAATTGCCACTTAACTCATACATGTATTCTGCCAATGTTAAAAAGCTCAGGGAACAAACATCTAACCCATTTGTATTGAATATGATCAATGTTTGGTATAAAATTCAAGATGTGCTAGAGGGAAAAATCATCAATATCCCGTTTTAGCCTAATCTTGGAAATGACCAATTTAAACCAGGAAGAATGGACCAAGGTTTCCATCATCGGGCAACGAAAGGTCTAACAAAAATAGGAGACATGTTTCAAGACGAAACGCTGATGTCATTTGAACAGTTGCGTACTAAATTTGGTCTTTCAAATAGCAGTTTTTTAAAATACTTAAAGGTACAAAGCTTTATAACTGCGCAATCAGTTTCTAACTCCCCCACCACTTTCTGAACTGGAACGATTGATCTCTGATAATTGTCATGGGAAAAGGCTTATTTCAGTGCTATATAACTTGTTGGTTTTTAACTCCACTGAATCCTATACCGACCGGCTTAACGCCTGGAAGGGAGATACACAGGAGGATATTTCCTTGGATGACTGGGGTGTGATATGTGCAGAGGCACATAGACAAACTGTGAATATGAGTCGTAAATAATAATAATAATAGATTTCATTTGTTAGCGCTTTTACAGGTGCTCAAAGATGCTTTACAGATATAGTGAAGAGAAAAGAAAAGAAAAGAATAATAAAATAATAAATAATAAAATAATTCACAAAATGCTAGATGTTAAGATATCTCTTGATCCTAAATTGTTTATTTTGGAGATTTTCCACCCCAGTCATAACAAAGAATAAAAAGAATCTCATAAACATGTGTTTACTCAAAGCAAAACGCTTGATTGCCTTGTCATGGAAAAACACTCAGAGGCCACAGGTGGGCTGAGGGAAATGAGTAATTGCTGTTCAGTAGAAAAGATAACGTATATTCTGAAAAGGAAAAATCAAACCTTTGATAGGGTTTGGGGCCCGTTTACTCAACTGTTAGGTGATGTTAATGTATCAATAACATTGGGAATCCATGAGAGCGATCTGGTTGAAAGGAAAAGTAAAGTACTTCTTAAACAGCTGTGACTATGTACACTTTTTAGGATAATGTTGCCACTGCCCAATTGTTTTGTTTTATTTTTATTTCATATCTTTTATTTTTATTATATATTTCATTTTTTTATTTTTAAATGATGTATTTTCTTGTCTTTGCCTCTGTTTTTCACTTTTTTGTGTGCAAGTTTGTGTAAGGTATGGCGTGTCTTGTTGTTTAAAAGAATGAAAAATGTATAACCATATTGTTTCAAAAAACAAAAAACAGACATGATGCAGGGGGTGAAGAATTTTCAAAACAAAACAGGAAACTGGTGTGAAAGATCGCGACATATTTGTCCATATTATACCAATGTCCTTAGAAAAATTGATATTGTCTGAGATTTAGGATTCCTAATAATAGGAGTGTTGTCTTAATGTTTTAAAGGCTGTAAAGCAGCAAACCAATATCATTTTCTGAATTTACCAGACTGTTATAGCAATTATATTATTTGCCTTCATCCAGTAGTCAATGAAACCACTTAAGAAATAATTATTTATCAAAGTTCTCATTGTGTAGCTATGTTTTAAAAGCATCAAATGTCAACTGTGCAATGGCCTCACAACATTGATATCATGGGATTTGGTCAAAAACATCACATTTGATTTTCTTCATATGGCCCAGCTTTAAGTTTTAGTAACAGTTCCATGAGCCCACCGTAAAATGTTTAATGACCCCCACCTTCAACAGCTAGAGGCATGTTTGAATGACACGTTGTGCACAGATGTTTGTTTCAAGCACAGCCTTGACACCCCGGCACTTTTGTTAGGAGTGTTAAAAACAGCTAATATCAAGGCATGATTAAAATCTCTCGAAAGGTATTTATTGTTACTTAATTACTGTTACATAATGACTAATGCATGTGATTTTTCGGGAAAACAGATGTAGCATGATGTACCTTCCCCCGCTGACCAGGTGAGAGTCCGTCAGAACAAAGCGACACACATCACCCTTGTGACCCGAGAAGATTTCAGACGGGTGACGCTGGAGCCTCCCAGACTCTCGGCACAGATGGAATGCTCCAATATCAGAAGCCTGAGACAGATACAGCATGTCCCCATCCAGCTGCAACCATGGCAACAGCCTAAAGACAAGATATGTGCTTTAAGAGGGATGCATGTCAAAAGGTTCTGAAGCCGAGAGGAGGGTATGAGCCTGTGCGCTTTTCTTGGTTGTATATAGAACTTTCAATGCAAGCCACAGGCGGACAGGAAAACCACTTTTAATAAATGTAAATAAAGAATGCTTTGTGTGTGAAGACAGTTTTAATCAGCAGATATCAAATGTGTCTCTGGCTCTGTGAATGGTTGATGCATTTTGTGACTATTTCTCTCTAGCTGAGTAAATAAGTAATAGTAATTATAAAAAATTAAAGAGACTTGACAGTTGACACAAAACCGTCTTTTTCTCCACAACTGCCTGGAGACCCCAATCTGCCTCCGGACCAAACTTGGGTTTATTTATTTTTTATATGGAGATTTTTTTAAAGTCAAGCATTACAGCCTTTATACCATTTATAGAAAAAATTCTCAAATACTTACTTTGTTTTCCATTTGAGAGGAATTGTTCTTTTGCAGAGCCCGTCCAACCAGTTGTGAGCAACCTTCACTCTCTCCTTCAGCTGGAGGTCAGGATATCTGCAGGGACAGGGACTGTGTGTTAGTGACATACTGAACACTGCCTTTACATTAGGATTCATTCAAGTATATTTTTAATTACATGTAAAAATATCTACATATTTATGTCATGTTTTCAGTCAGTTCTGAGGCCTGTACTACGAAGACGGATTTTCGCTTAGCGATCTAACTTCAGGGAAAAACTCTGGGTTTCCAGTCCTACGACGCTGGTTCTCTTCTTACCGGGCTAGATCTCCATGGTAACTTATGCTGAACGGCAAGCCTGGTCCGGAGCAGGTTAGGTTCCAGGATAAGAGATCAACTCAGTGAAAGCACTGACTGCTGACCAATCAGAGCTCAGTGTGCAGAGTTTAAAGCGATCAAGTCATATTACAGGAGAAAGGAAATACAGAAAAACTGCCGTTGCAGGAAAGACGGCCGGCAAAAATCAACTGACTGTGTGAACGCGAACATTAATAGAATATCACCTCCCATCTTCAGAGCAATCTGACTATTATAACATTAGCATTAAGAAAGCTTACTTAAATATCTGCCACAACATAAGCAACCGGATCAAAGTAACATTACGTACAGTCCGCGGCACTGTGAGTGCAGACGTCGATGTGTCCCATTATCATTCATATCACATCATAATGTATCATATTTCCTTATGTGAGTCAGCTTCTTGAGCCGTATCTGGCCGTGCAACACTCACAGTGTCACATACTGTATGCAGAAGTATTATTTTAAGCAACACATTAAGTTGACGAAACACTTGAGTCAAATATAATTAAAGTCAGATCCACTCGTGTCACGGGGACAGTGATATCATAAACCTGTTAGTACGCATTCAAACACTTTTTGTGTTACCAGCTGTATTCACTTTGCAGGTGCAGCTATGTGGCTTTTATCCTGGATAAAGTGTTTAAGTCATGGATGTTTAAAGTTTAACTTCTTTATATTTGACTAATATTAAAGTTCACTTTTCATTCAGGAAGTATGACGCTGCGCTGTCAGTGCGCTTCTCAATGTTTTTGATTGGTCAAATGTTGCTAACCCCGCCACTTTTATGTGAACTCGCACCTAACTAGATAGGGCAAAACTGGCTTGAGTTACCAAGTTGATAACCAACGTCGTAGGACCGCTTAGCGAGAGCGCGTTTGTTTTGGATTAGGTAAGCAGGGTAACTCAAACATATCCAGGTTATGTTGAGACGGCTTCGTAGTACAGGCCTCTGGACTGAGGTGGAGATATATCCATCCGTGAGATTTCTACCTTAAAATGCAATGGAGGTGAAATTCATTTGTACTGCTCACAGTAATGAAAACAACTCATTAGAAAAATAACACAGTATCTTATCAATTTGTTTTGTATGGCTCAAGAGACAGACACAGCTTATGTAAAAGGTTAAAACACAGACAAACAGTTTCAACTCATGGGCCCCAAGGTAGGGCAGCTCAATTAATTGTATTTTAATCGCGATTACGATTATGGCTTGCAACGACTACGAAAACAACGTAATCGAAATAAAACGATTTTTTTTTTTAATTATTATTACTTTTTTTTTTGTGGTTGAATTATACTTAAAGTTCAACTGTTAAAAACATTCTGTTCACATTTTTTCTCTCCAATAAATGGATGTTTTCAAAGTCAATGAATAATCACATTTAATAATCGCAATTACAATTATTGACCCAAATAATCGAGATTATGATTTTTGCCATAATCCCCTTCCCCCAAGGCTGTTAAATTTACATTCCTAAATTAAGTTGTTATTTTGTTTCTTCTTTACTTGCTTGTAAAGCGCTTTGAGCACCAGGGAAAAGGGCTATATAAATGTAATGGATTATTATTATTATTATTAAGTGCAATATTCTGTATGACTGTTTAAATTTGTACACTTTTGTACAATGACAATAAAGGCTTTCTATTCTATTTGAGGTAAAACAGATAACTCCCTGTGCATCAGACAGAATCTGGGAGTTCAAGGTTGTTTGAGGATAACAGCCTAACATGTAGGAAAGATTAACTTCTGCTCACTTAGGAATACTTTTCTGAGAAAATGATACCAAGGCAGTTATTGTGTGTATGCTCATATAGCTCAGTATTAAATGCATTCACATGTGATGAGAGAGCCCATGTCTGGGGGGACGGTCTACTCAGGATGTGTGTGTGTGTGTGTGTGTGTGTGTGTGTGTGTGTGTGTGTGTGTGTGTGTGTGTGTGTGTGTGTGTGTGTGTGTGTGTGTGTGTGTGTGTGTGTGTGTGTGTGTGTGTGTGTGTGTGTGTGTGTGTGTGTGTGTGTGTGTGTGTGTGTGTGTGTGTTGTAAACACTGGCACTGCTCATAACCATAGAATCTCATAACACAGCCCAAGCTAATGCTAAGCTAGTGTCATCAGTGTGCGACTGTTATCTTACATGTCCGTTCCATTTCGAGTAATTCCAGTGTTTAAACATTCTTTAGCAATCTTCCTCCACACTTCGTCTCGGCTCACAAAGCGGTAAATACTTTTACAAACTTGAGAGAGGCGACTGAGGGATGTGCAGTCCAAATGGGACAAAATATGGTAGAGAACTTCCTCCGGAAGCTGGGACAGCAGCAGCATTCTGTGCGGGCAGCGCTGCATGTCGGTCTGGTCTCTGCATAACATGGATGTATAATAAATATAATAAGAACCTGCATACAGAAAGCGGCACCGGGACCGCTGACAGCAGCTGATGACGACAAACCTACGCGACCGGACGTGATGACGTAGGGCGCCGGGTTTTGGTTGTATGCGGCAGCTGAATAGCGCTTTGAAGTCCGGACAGTGAGGACTGCCTGCCGGGGAGCCAGGCTGCGTCTCATCGCAGACCAATGGAGCTCAGTCCTCCTGGTCCTGGAAAAGAGTTTTGATCATTGAAACGATAAGATTCATTCGAAAGTTGTATTCCTGAACTTTGCAAATTACAGTATTACAGTATATAAGTATTCAGACTTCAGAATATTATTTTTGATTTAATTTAGAAATTATTTTGAATTATTTATTTTTGTATATTTCATTTTCAAATATATTTTGTTATTTGAGTGTTTTATGTCAGTGGTAGATTTGATGCTTTCAGATTCAGATTTCCAATTACACTTATTAGGTTATTACCGGACTGCACTCATGGCATCCTTCTTGCTCAGAAACAACATTCAGTCAGTCTTGTTGACTTCTCTGAATTCCAGTTTCATTCATCGATTACTCAACGAATGATAATCGTGTGAATCCTTTCAGCAGATTAGGACATTAGAGCTAATTAAAATGTATTCCCTGGCACACATACCATATGTATGAGCTTGTGATTTATTCAGACATTGTGCAGTAAAAGGAAAGTGACTCTAGCTCAGTAGGGCCCTGTTTAGTCACTAAAACTGCCAAGGTTGTGTTACGGTCAAATGACTACTAAAAGTTGATTGACCTTAGGACATTTTGTGAGGCGCTTAACCGTTTAGCATCAGTAGCATCAATTTGTGCTCATTCACATCATGAGGGTCCTCAAGCCTGCAGTGAGGAGTGGCATCCCTGTAGCTCTTTGATCAGCTGAGCACAACCGCACATCATTGAAATATGCTGATCGTTTTTCAAGATGTCCCGTTGTTGAATGCTGTGCTTTCTAAAAGGCCATGTCCCAGACACTGGGCCATCGAAAAAAATCATTTATGGTTGGCTTTCCAGCTGAACTGTCATGAGTAAAAGGAAATGAAGAGGTTGGGAGGAGGGTTACGGGAGTGGAGGCAAGATTTGGGGGTTGCAGTGGGGGTGTTTTAAGGGGCTATGGAAGGGAGGGGGGTCTTCCCTTTTGATGTTTTTAGGGCAGCAAAAAGGGAGGGGGGCTCTGCCTGAGCTGGCAAACACATTTAGCCAGTAATTGTTCAGATCAGACTGACAATCAGTCTTGGAAATGCATGGACAAACAAAAGTTTACAGCTCCAATTGGAAGAGTCAACAGGTCTCGCAGAAGGCCCGTACATAAACAATGAAACTGTCGAGCTGGAGCTTCACTTTGATCAGTTGTTTGCGTTTCAATTATCCAGCCTGGTCGGACTGGTGGCTTTTGTTAGCACTGCTGAATGGGGGCTTGGATTTAATGGGCCTGCCTGTCATTTCTGATAGAGAATCCATCCACCTTACTGCGTCTGCACTCAGTATGTGAACATCCTAAGACTAGCTCAAAACAGTACCGTATAAAGTCTCTTATTACATAGTCATTGTAGTCAAGTAGTTCTACTCAATAAAAGCATATGGTGTGTGATGACAGAAACATAGAATAACCATATAAGACTAAATGGCTCTTATTTCTAACATCTGTGCATCATTTCCTACAACTGTCTCAACACTTTACCAAACAGTAAAGCTGTGTATTTAACATGAATATTTAGTGAGTATAGGCTGCAATGCATTAGAGTAGCCTGCAATGTTTCTCTGATGCATGATGGTTTAATTGTTGTGCCATTTTCGTTTCCCAGACTGCCAGGAATACATTTTTGCAGATAAAACAATATGGTCACTTAGATTGGATTGACAAAGTTTAGAAACTGAAATTCAGGATGGAAAGATATTTCATATATTTTAACGGGAACATTTTTAATTTATTTCCCTTGACACCAGCTCATTATCTTTCAATGACACGTTTTTCTGAAGCAGTAGATCGACTCGAATTTACTTGTTTAATCCATAAAACCTAGTAATCTATCATATTATTTGTTATTACTGATTTGTCAACAGTGAATTCAAATGTACTAAAACAACAGCTTTGGAGGTATCTTCATGCCTGACGATCAAGTGATGAATGAGGTTCTTGAAGAAGTTCAGATTATTATTTTTGCATGACCCTGCAGTGTGCTTCCTGGGAATAGACTCTTCTCCCTGAATGTTTCCGAGCGTATGTGGCTGGAGGTTGTAAGTGCTTTTTGATGGGGCCAGCTTCTGTATTGGCTTGTTTCGGGCTGCTTAGGGAGGTAGGGTCGTGTTCTCTGTTCACCCCTGCTATTCTACAGCCTCCACAGGGAGGCTCCCTAAGCAAATGAAGAAGGTAGCTCTGTTTGTTTATCCGGGGTTAAGAATGATGGTTGTGGCTCAATGAAATGGATGGAAGCAATGTTACCCCCGTTCTTCAGCGCTGGAATTGCTCCACATTTGCATGGCAACATTGGACACAGAAGGTGTGATTTTTCCCACAAGTCAGTTCACTGAGGTTCACTCTAACTTTACAGACACCGGAGGAGGTGTGGGGGGGGCTAATTGAATCCATTTACACAAAGTCCACTTGCCTTACAGAGACTCCGCAACAACACCATAAACTCACGGAGTCATGTGCCACCACCATACTGCTGCATGTCATCAGTACTGTTCTATTACATAAGTGAGTTATCACAAGGAGATGGCTTTCACTGATTGAGTGGATGCTAGAGTCCTAAGGGACAGATCCCTCTGTTAATCCAATGTGAAAGGAGTTAAGGAGATTAATGTAAACTTTTGTCAAGACCTTTAATTCTTGGCTGTGGGTTGCCCTGATTTTCAGGTCAATAATTACTAGAGAAGGATTTGTCAGCAAGTGCAGGGTCACACAAGATTTATATTATAAAAAGACAATTCATTATTATTAAGATACTCTATTGGATTCACTTGACGACTAATGAGCTACAAAGGCGACCATGCAGTATAATGTGTTTTACTCTTTTATAATAGCGAACTAAATATCTTTGGGGTTTATACCAAGCTTGACATCTGAAGTTTGTTTTTTATGTTATAGAGACCCAATACTTAATAAATGAACTGCAAATATAATCAACAGATTTATTGAAAATATAAATAATCTTTAGCGGAAATGTTATCCCTGACCAATCTTTTCTGACCTATGTTATGTTTAGATGAGCTGGATAGTCACAAACAAACTATTATATCTTATCAAAGTCCTGAATCTACTCAGAAGCCTAATCATTATATCATGGTTGTCACTGTGCTTAAAACAAAACCAATTCCAACTGTCAAACACTGACGCACGCACACGCACGCACGCACGCACGCACGCACGCACGCACGCACGCACGCACGCACACACACACACACACACACACACACACACACACACACACACACACACACACAGTCAAGTGTGATTGTCCAATCAGAATGAAGCTGTGAAAGGAAGAAGATGAAACAGTTGGGATACTGAGAGTTACGGGCCTGATGGAAGCAAAAGCCTAAAAACAAACACAGTGGTATCAATCCCACAACAGCAAAGCACTCTGACACTGACATGCTGTTAGCTGCTAAACTGGGATAATAGGGGGGGGGGGGGGTTGACCTTGTTATCCCTGTTGGGATCAGACTAAGAATACCCTCCATGTTAGTTTTCCCTGGTCAGGTTTCATATGGGAGAAAGCAAAGGGCACAGCGTTTCCCTTCTGCTCTACTTAAAAGCTGCTGGTGTAACAAAGTTAACACGATCAGACTCACAAAAGAGTTCTAATGGTTAAAGTGAATAGGCAGATATGTTAGTTAAAGGGTGGTAGAATCCTCCAATGAAAATCTGTTTGCTAAGAAGTGGTTGTGAAGGGAAGTTTCAAAGCTGCACACCACGCATAAATCAGGCTCCATCTCTTTTCCTAACCACTTCCCTTAACCTGAGTGAACAACGGTATGGGGTAAAGGAAACATGTGAAGGAGAATTCTAGAGGACCTAGGAAAAGACGACCGGGGTACTCACCGTGGTAGTGGTACTGCACTTACACTACATCATTGTTATGCATCAGCTGAATTTACTGAGAAGGTCCGAAATATAATGAGGCAATAACTGAATTGCCAAGGTACACTCGAAATAGATGCGTTTTCAGTTTGTGACGGAACATAAGAGAGTTTCTGCTGTCCTGATGTCAATAGGGAGCTCATTCCACAATTTCGGAGCCAGGATAGCAGACAGTGTGTTTTTGAGGGGTACATGGGTCCCACTTGCAGAGATGGAGTAGCAAGCCAATTGGCTGACGGTGAGCGTAGTGCACATGCTGTAGTATATAGTTTAATGATATCCAGGGCTTTGATAGGAGCGACTTTGATAATGGATGTTTGATAATATATTGGTCAGGTCCCCAGGGCCCTGAGGTTGTGTGATGAGGCCCCCCGACACCACCTAGCGTTAGCTGGAAACACTAGCAGTAAATGACTTGATCAAATGAAAAGGTGTTATCACAGCTCCTCCATCAATCTCTTGCTTCTCATTGTTGAGCATTGGATACATAGGGTAAACAGGGCCAACTCTATGCTGTGAAACTCAGAGGACCTTGGTTTGAATGTAACAAAGATAGGGATGGCTGTGGACAGAGATAGATGTGGACCTTTCAGTCCAAGAGTTTATTAAAAAATGTATAACAGGGTACTATACAGCAGGTATAAAACCACCTTGGATGGAACACCTATTTAAGCATTTACACTGATGATGTAAAAGAGTAGGTAGGCATTATGTACCCCAGTGCAAATCTGTCAGAGCAGAAGGACCTAATGGGATCTGATTTGACAGCAGCATTAGTAGCTTTACTGAGGGCACTGTGGAGGAAAGGAGGTTAGAGCAGGTAGTCATATGCACTAACTCTTTTCTGCTGTAATGGTATGGGCAACCCAGTCTCACAAAAAAACATGTAATAACTACGTTGGTCCACAACGTAGGACGTAGTATTTCTACAAAAACGCCTCTGAAATTGTAAGATCCCTACGTTTTTTTTCACCATTCATTCCAATGGCTAGCGTCTATGTCACGTGATCTTCAAATTTCTCACTGCAGAAAAAACAAAACATGGCCGAACTTCGTTTTATTCTCGGTGGAAAATGCCTATTTTAAAGTTACTTTGGCCATTAAAATGCGTTTTGATGTCATTTGATGCGAGAAATATGAGTTGCTATTTCAGATTATGTGTGCAGTAGATGTACATGATCCTTAGTTTGCTAGTTATTATGAAGATTACTTCAGGAAATTGTGTCCATACAACATTTTCATGACGCTGCTATCGATATTATTTCTGTTATGTTGTGTAACTGTTTAATGGTGTTATCTTTATTGCTACCCCCTTCCCCGTCAATGTATAGTGTTGGTCCACAGCGCAAACTTATTAGTTTAACAAAATCTGCATCTAAAATTGTGGCATAGATACGTTATTTTCCCCTGTGCAATTCCAGTCTATTTTAAATAAAATAATACTTTATTCCGAGTGGGCTTGCTTTTCTCTTTGAAAGTCATCACATAACGGCATTGTAATACACGGTTCGGCTGCATTACATATTACATATCTGCCGTAGTTCTCTATTTATAGAGCCCTGATGAGAAGACTTCAAGACAAACATGAGGAACTGCCGCCAACACTGAAAACGTGACGTGGATCATAAATATATCAGCAATTAAACAACATCTTACATTTCTTTTCACACAATACATCTCCTTGCAGTATAATCACAAATTCGGCTGACTTTTATATTTGATCCAATTGGTAGATAGGCGGTATTTACACCATAAAGGTGCACAGCTGATATAAAGGGACACCTAGTGGTTAAAGCACGTTATTGAATTTCATTATTTTTATTATTAGATATTAATAGGATCCCTATAAAGTATATTCATTACTCGTTATTCTCTACTAATAGTTAATCAAAGACTGTATATAATTACTATTTTGCACATCCCTTTCAAGATTTCAAGATTTTCTAAGGTTTATTGACATATATATATATACACAAACGGTGTAATTATGCAATGAATTAAAAACTTGGGTCACAGGTTCCTCAATAGTGCATAACAAGACATCTATCAATATTTTTGCATACCTCCAGCAATGTTAACTATGTTGAAGCACTTATTTTAACTGATATTATACATATGTATTATACTCTTATAAGATGTATGTAGATATTTAATCTCCGGCCTTGTCAGGTATTGAACAATCAATAAATAAAGAACACAGAATTATTAAATATAAAACACAGAATGTGTGTGATTATACTAAATGATTTACAAATAAACACCACTGCATATTTACAACTGTTACACATGCTGATGTAACGCAAATGTTTCCAACTTGGGATCAATAAAGTATATCTTATCTTAAGATGATCGATACTATAGCTACTGCCATATTTGCAAAATTTGCCTCTGAACCTTGACAAGTGCATGTTTCAGGCTTATCAATTAACAACAGGAGGGGTCACAGACATAAGACCAGCTGTTAAATAAAGCTCTTCTGACCTTAGCTGGCATGTGGGTATATATTAATGCTGTCCATTATGGGCACAAGTTTCACCCATTTATTAAGTATATGTTTCAAATGTGAGTGTTTCCTATCCCCTAAACCTCCAGGGATGTACACAGTTTAATACTGGCAACTTCTTATTATGGGAAATACGAAAACGTCTTTTAAAACTACAACTCCCAGTAGAGACGTGCCATACAGTAGATAGAGAACATTTTGCGAAACACAATAGCCAGCATTGTAGTTCTGGGGACGGGGTGGGGGAGGGGGAGGGGGGACGGGGTGGACCCGTTCAAATCCAGTTTTGGACAGTCTGCCGTGGTTCCATCCCATTTCAAGTGCTGTTCGACGCTCGGCGTAACCCTCGGAGCACACTCTCCAATCACAGAGCTTGAGGACTATCACGGGGTTTGTCAAGCGAAGCGGAGAGAATACTTACTTCTGGGCGTAATATTCTCTAAAGCAAATGAGCTGCTCCGACCCTCGGTCTTGACGGACTCCAACTTGTGTTTATTAATCTAACACATAAATAAACACAAGGATAATTATGTGTTATTGTTGACTAAATGGAGAATTGCAATGGGGAAAATAACGTATCTATGCCACAATTTTAGATGCGGATTTTGTTAAACTAATACGTTTACGCTGTGGACCAACACTATAAATTGACGGGGAAGGGGGTAGCAATAAAGATAACACCATTAAACAGTTACACAACATAACAGAAATAATATCGATAGCAGCGTCCCTAGCAACCACCTTGGTAACAATTAAAACGTTGAATGGACACAATTTCCTGAAGTAATCTTCGTAATAACTAGCAAACTAAAGATCATGTACATCCACTGCACACATAATCTGAAATAACAACTCATATTTCTCGCATCAAATGACATCAAAACGCATTTTAATGGCCAAACTAACCTTAAAATAGGCATTTTCCACCGAGAATAAAACAAAGTTCGGCCATGTTTTGTTTTTCTGCAGGGAGAAATTTGAAGATCACGTGACATAGACGCCAGCGATTGGAATGAATGGTGAAAAAAAACGTAGGGATCTTACAATTTCAGAGGCGTTTTTGTAGAAATACTACGTCCTACGTTGTGGACCAACGTAGTTATTACACGTTTTTTTATGAGACTGGGTTGGTATGGGAGGTGGGGAGGTGTGCATGGTTGGAACTGATACAGTGAGAGGCGCTTTAATGAGGGTTCTTAAACTGAAGAGGCAGTGTGGGGTTTTAATGCAGGTTTTATACAGCTGACATTTCAAAAGATACATCATAAAGGAAAGAATGAATCACCAATGGCAACAATGAAGGGATGCAGACAGCAGAGGAAGACCATTCTAAAACATCCAACCGTCAGTTAAACCGGGAAGCAGAGTGGATATTATCCTCGAAAGGATGAGGGCTAGTTGACAAGATTGAAGCTATGTCATTGTGGACTAGCAAGCAGCCTCATGCTTTTGGGAAAATACAAAGGTGCCAATTGAACACTGTGGAGTCCTGGAGACTGTCCAACATCTGCTGATAAACGGTCAATTTCATACCAGGTAAAGGACAGAAGAAGTTAAACTGGGAGATTATAACACATACAAATCATAACTTTATTAGGTTAGTAGACAAGCGATAATATGACCTTTAAATAGGTTCAACTTAATATTATTGCTTTCAACTAATCTAATACAGTTATGTGGAACCTATTGACAAAATACATTTAATTAAAGTCAACGGTTCAGCTTTCCAATGTATCAAAAGGAGAGATCTAGGGAAGTAATTCACTTCTTAAAGACCGTAGAAGTAGAAGAAGAAGAAGGAGAAGAAGAAGAAGAAGAAGAAGAAGAAGAAGAAGAAGAAGAAGAAGAAGAAGAAGAAGGAGATGCTTCCCCTTCTCTCCCAGTTCACTTCGCACCCTGCTCCCTCACAGGCCTAAAGGAATTGTTGGACACAATATCGTCATTGTAAAAGATGGTCCAGTGCATCCTGAAGGAAATAAAATAAATCTGTCTTCTCGACCTGGAGTTCTGGAAGCCCCGCCCACCTCGTGGTGTTGTGATCGACAGGGGCCTGCAGCAGACAGACAGGGTTCATGTTTGAGAGCCACAAACACACATGCTAATCCAGGTTTACCATTGTTCTCATTCACTGTTTCACTGCTCCATTCTTCATTTGTATTATTATTTAAATTAAGTCTAATCTCTGATCAATTTATTGCCCACAAATAAAAAAATGGAATATATTGATTCAGAACACATGTTGTGAATATAATATAATATATTGGTAACAGATTGTTAACCATTCAAGTTTTGGTTTGGTTTTCTTAATTAGGCTACATAAATCTAAAATCCGTGAGTCAATCAGAGCTTTTCTATACTCCATTTATTATTTATCTAATAACAATTGTTTTTAACCAGCTTAATTTCTTCTTCCTGATTCAACATTCAAAGGCTTTAACATTATATGCACAGTAGTTACAGTGTAGTTATGGCAATGCAAAACCCCGAGAGCCTCCAACAATACAACACATTATATATGGGACATAAAAAAATGGTACAAAATGAAACAGAGTATAATGAAGGGAGGCTGTGGCTCAGTGTGCTGGACTTCGAATCAGGGGATAGCAAGTTCGAGTTTGGGGTTGTCCACAGTACTGAATGTATGTAAGTTGCTTTGGATAAAAGCGTCTAACAAATGACATGTAATGAAGTAGAATAAAGGGTAACATGTTCAGTCTGTCTTCAGAGGTGACTTGCCTGTACAGAGACCCAAAACAGAAACACAACTGAATTTATGCAGTGTGTGTGCATGTGCTTTTTTTTAAATGTATTTTACCATTGTAATCTAGCTAGTAATTCCCTTTTTTTTTAAAAATGTAACAGTAACCTGATAACGTCCCTTTTTAAGTAAATGTAATTGAATACGGTGAACTTTTATGTATCCTGATTACATAATCCTGTGACATGTAATCGTCTACTCCTCATCCCTGGTTTTTGGTTACACAGGTATGGTCGCTTTAGGCTTCATCCTCATGAACAGCCCTATGTCATAATGATGATATGTGTGTGTGAAGTTTTATACTATTAGCAAGATTGTCATTTGAACATTTGAGCTGTGTGGCTAAGTGAAGGCTCATTAGTGTGTGTGTCTATAGACTGTTGTATGTGTGTAGTTTTGTGTATGCTATGATTGGGGTACTACTAGTCAGTTTTGAAGGTTTCACACACCTTAAAACTCAGTATTCAGATTGACTACTTATTGTTCATTTAGGGTGCTGTAGAGCTCACAGTCAGAGCTACCTTCAACAAGCTGAACGGACCACAGCTTCCCCAAAGTGAACACAGAACATCAGCTGGCTGCTGTGTAATTGTTTAGGGAGCGCTTCATTTGAAATGCAGCAGCGTGTCACATTTTATACAAAGACTCTGAACGCCTTATTTTCACAATAGGTCATCTGTTGTACATTTTTCTCTGCATCAGACTGACAGAGCTCAGTAATATTAGGAGACGGCTGCTCAGGGTTTCACAAATGGGACTTGTGCAGGCATGTATCAAACAAGAGTTTAATATCAACAATTTAATGTACATTTATTACACATTTTAAATAAATATTCCATCCTTAACATTTTTGTACACATCCTCAAATAAAAATATATTTATATATGTATAAAAACACTCATTCAGGGGGCAACAGAAACACAGAGGGTGAGGGGCAGTGGCGGGGGGCTGGGGTTCCTTTCTCATCAACACAACAGTCCGCAGAGGAAACCCGTGATTATCAAACGTAGCTGCCGCATTGTTCAATCAACAGGAAGGGGTCAGGGGGCACGTGGCACTACTGCAGTGCGTCGGCAGGCCTTCAAGTACCTGTGCATCTAAAAACTAAGTCTGGAGTACAAAAATAGATTTCTCACATTGTTGTCTATGTACAGTTTTTCTGACTTGGAGAGAAATATAAAAACCACTCGCCTACATATGAAGCTATAGTTATGCTCAGTATAAAAGGGGGAGGGCCGAGTGGGGGCAGTATGTGCCCCCTCCTCAATGCTCCGAGTAGCGTGTGCGTTTAGTCCTTTGGTTGAATGGGTAGTGGATGAAGTCAAAGGGCCGGTGGTGGCTGGTGAGGGCAGGCTGCACCCCCTTCGGCAGCCGCTTCATGAAGTGGACCTCGCGCTGGTGCTGGCGCGTCCGTGAGCCTTTCCGTGGTCGCCCGCGGCGCGTGAACGCCATGTACCAGCTCTCATAGCGCGCATTCCTCAGAGCTGTGTAGTTGTTCTCCAGCATGATCTCCGTGAAGATACAGTCCCGGCCCTGCCCGCTGTTCTGCACACACACAGAGAGAAACACAGTCAGAGGGGTGTTTACAGAACATTACAGAGGCTTACATTCAGGGCAGATCAGAGAGGGGGTGCTTCAGCCCCCGTCCAGCAGCCCTGTGGCTCTGCTCCATGAAGCCGCTCTACCGCTTTGCACTCCTCTTGCATTTGTGGTTACATTGAACCGTGCAGGTCAGCTTCACTCTACTAACCATCAGCAGATCTTTAAACACACAACTGCAGCTCAGGTTGGGATAAGAGCATAGCAGGAACACTGCCTCAGAGATCAGTGTTCAGTAAGGGCAGCTGACACACTGAGCCTACTGTCACAAGCATTGTGTTAAAAATAGGCACGATACACCCAACAAACTAGCAACTCACCATCAAACACATTCACACCAACACACACATGCAATCACACACACACTAGCACAGAAACACACCAGGAGGCCAGGAGGGCTGTTACTGGGCCATCAGCTCCGGGCAGATGGTGTTAGAGGCAGGGTGCTAGGTGGAGGGGAGTGATCGAGAGAGTGTGTGTGTTTGTGCGCGCGGGTGTGTGTGTATGCGCGCGTCTGTATGTTTGTGCCTGTGCGTGCACGCACGTGTGTGTGCGCATGCGTGTGTATGTGTGTGCCCGTGTGTGTGTTTGTGCCCGTTCGTGTGTATGTGTGTGTGTGCGTGTGTGTGTGTGTGCGCGTGTGTGTGTGTGCGCGTGCGTGAGTGTGTGTTCGTGCGTGCGTACCTGTGCGTGTGTGTGTGTGTGTGTGTGTGTGTGTGTGTGTGTGTGTGTGTGTGTGTGTGTGTGTGTGTGTGTGTGTGTGTGTGTGTGTGTGTGTGTGTGTGTGTGTGTGTGTGTGTGTGTGCGTGTGTTTAAGGCTGGCAGCTCTGTTTATTAGCCTTCACAGTGAGATACATACTCACATGGGCACAACATTAGGGAAACACAACAAACAACACATCTAAGCCCTAACCTTACATTGACTTTCACATCAATATAAATAAAACAATGAGCCTCTAAACTCGAGTGAGTAATATGGGTAGAGGCTTCACTATGTAAAATGTGTTAATATGATTCCATCTTTTGGGCTTTTTTCTCTTTCAATGAAATGTATGATAGATGAAATCACTATTCATATTTCCAATGTTGTGGTTTAACACATTATGGGTGATTCTAGGTGAGGAATCATTTAATGGGCAGTGATATCCAATTGCACTCAGTGGAAAAGTAATATGCAGTAATATGCTATATTTACTGCAAACACACAGCTCTTCCACTAGCTACATATCAACCGAAACCATATATTTTCACTGTGCACAAAACGTTGTGAAACAGAGCTAATGACATACTGAAGCCTAATGGAAGATTTGGATTTCTCTGACACCTTGAGCTTTTCCAGAAAACACAGTAATAAAACTCTCACTCCTTTGCTTCATTTGTCCTCACCTTGCCAATGAGCTTTCCCCTCTTGTTCATGCAGATGTAGAAGCCTGTCTCAGCGCCCTTGATGCGTACTCGGCTCCCAAAGGTGTCCGTTTCCACAACCAGCTTAGCTAAAGAAATCAAACCAAAAGAGTTCTGTTAGGTCAAAGCAGAGCGAGTGAGTGACTTGCATGTATGCAGACATAAAAGCGTGAACAAAACACACACACACACACACACACACACACACACACACACACACACACACACACACACACACACACACACACACACACACACACACACACACACACACACACACACACACACACACACACACACACACACACACACCTTGAAGGACCATTCCTGGGGATTTATGCAAGCTGAAATGCTTGCAGAATGATAAAACCACGTGTCTCTCGATTCTTTTAAAGCTGAAGAGGCGATCCTGGCAGGACCATCAAGATTTATTTTTAAGTAAATATACATTGACCTGACAAACAGAGCTCCATGTCTCTGTGTCCCTCAGTGGGACAGAAAGACACAGGACACGTGGACAGCTAACGGAGCAAGAGAAAATACTGTGATTATTCTGCTTTTGCAAAATAACATATATGTATATCAGTGTGCAGAATACAATGTGTTACACTGCACTGATCTGACATGCTCCCAAGTTTTCTCCAGAACATTAAAAGCAGATAACCTTTTATTAAACACCATTGTTATGCTTATTGGCTCATATCAATTGTTTCATTGCCTGGACCACAGGGTTATTAAGGTCAAACACTGAATATAACCACCTCAAGGTTTTGGTCAGACACACACACACACACACACACACACACACACACACACACACACACACACACACACACACACACACACACAGACAGACAGACAGACAGACAGACAGACAGACAGACAGACAGACAGACAGACAGACAGACAGACAGACAGACAGACAGACAGACAGACAGACAGACAGACAGACAGACAGACAGACACACACACACACACACACACACACACACACACACACACACACACACACACACACACAGGGGCTATGCTGGAAATGTTCAGAGGAGAAAGATTACTTCTAATGTCTCTTCAAGACCTGTGGGTCTCTAGAGGATAGCCCCCAGCACCATCTACAACACACACACACACACACACACACACACACACACACACACACACACACACACACACACACACACACACACACACACACACACACAAACAAACAAACAAACAAACAAACAAACACACAGAGCACTGAAATGTCATTAGTAAAAAGTAAAAGTTAATCAAAACAGTAAAAGTCAAATATGGATAACATAGAAAAAAAGGAAGTGTAGAAGTAACCGACACATTAGTCCTGTTTAACAAAGACATTTTTTTGTTAAATACTATAAAATTGCCGACCACAGGCGAAATGTATAAACCCTCGAGCCTGAAGTGTCCACGCAATGAGAGGACAATTAAAGAGATTTTATTCAGGTCAGGAGTGGAGGTAAAAGAGAAAAATAATACCTTTTGCATTTTTGGAATATTTCAAAAACGTATTTTGCTTAACTATACAAATATTTTTTAAAGAACACATTTTAAAAATAAAAAGTGATCCAGTTGAACTCTTACCGTGTACGTCTCCATCCTCCGCCATGGCGTTGATCTTCTTGTTGGGCAGGACCTGCACGTGCTTGCCGCTCGTGCGGCTGTACAGCTGGTAGATCCGGATCAGCCGGCGGCTCACGCGGTCCGTCAGTTTGCTCTGCTCGCTTACATGCTGCGTGAAATTAGGCGGGGACTGATTGGTTACCTGTCAGAAATTAGATGTCATCACAGTAATCAGTATGTGTACACGAGCCATATGAATGTATTCCATACGACATGACACTAAACTGAGATGGAAATAAACTAAGCTACGATAGTGAGAGTCTGCAGGTTGACACACAGGGAGGATGTTGTTGTTTTCCCCGCGTGACAAATGTAACAAGTTCCTGAGGCCGCTACCAAACACAATGAACAGCTTCTGGAGGCCCGCGCGCTGATTACAGGCTGGGCGTCCGCCGCAGAGCGCACTGTGTGGATGTGGGTCTCTGCGCTGCGGTGGGAGGACTGTTGCTGACGGAAACATTGGCTCTGGTGACTCTAAGCCCCACGACATTTATCACTGGATTCGCAAACATTTCCCTGGCCCGTCTGTGCCCGGGCGCATCGTGCCAGGCCCGGTGTGTTCAGCAGCAACCTGCCAGCATACTGCTCTATCATATATACTGCTGTATCATATATTGTGCTGATGTCTATCCTCACCATATGCTTTAAATATTTCAAATAAAATTGCCCTAAAAAAAGGAAGATTGTAAAACATGCATATGAAAAGAAAATGAAGTAACATACCTGAGCATAGTAGCACAATGCAAATAAGTGTAGACATCTGAAAAATAAGAAGACAAAATACAAGTTAGTTCGCACCATGAACAGTGCAAACGTGAAGTGTGGAGCTGCGAGAGGAGAGGCACTCACAGGTAGCTCAGTCCGGATGGGAGGGCTCTCATGATGGATGGAGGTGAAAAGCTCTTCCAGTATATTTTCACCAGGATCCTCTCAGAGCTGCTTTCGTTACTGATCAAACTCTCAAGATCCGAGACTCCGAAATCCACAGTTAGGTCAGAGGTGCTGACGGAGAGGACACATCCCTCAGAGGATAAATGGCCATGAGAGGCTCCGCGCTGCAGGCTGGGTGCACTTGCAGGAGCGGAGCTGCGCGGTTAAGTTTGGGGGGAACTGCGGAGAGTTGGTCTGGGCTGTGCGGCGGAACCTCGCTGCTCTACGGCCCTCAGGTGTGTGTGCTCTCGCTGTAGAGCAGGCTGTAGATAGATGCTGCTCCGCTGGGTTGTGGCAGGATTGCAGGCTCCTCTGTCTGTTCATCCCACACCGCTCCACTGTCAATCCTACACACTCCCGGTTAAAGCTGGCAGGCTGATCTGCTAAGAACAAGCCCCCTTTTCTGAGGAACAAAAGCGTCCAGCCCCTGAGCCCGCTACCCCCTCCCTCCCATTGATTTAAAACATCTCCACCTGAGGAGCGCGCACACTGCAGGGGGAGAGGGTGAGGAGGAGCCGGCTGCAGCAGCAGCTTTTTGGGAGTCTAAAGATGAGTGAGGAGGATACAGTTAGAGATCACCTCCTCCCTACCCTGCAGCTTTGTGTATTGACGGAGAAAAGTGTGAGACATATTAAAAGGATTACAGGCGATTAGCGTTTTTACGCCCCCCCCCCCCCCCCCCCCTCCCGTCATTTGATAAAGAGAAGGGGTTTAAGTGAAGTGCAGAGACAAACAGGCTTTAAAGACTTAAAAGAAAATGTGTATAAAGGAAAGCTGAAACATGCTGATGGGTAGTTTGGGACATTCACACCTCTGTTTCTGAAAGGAGAGCTGCACATTCATTATCCACTAACCGCGCCCTTTAATAAAGAAGAGCCATCATCAGTTAGACTTTATTGATTGTTTGACCATTAATTACAGTGCTCAGTATCGGCCCATCAGGAAAACAGAAACCCAGCACGGTGTGATTCATACAGGTCATAATCTGAGCGGAGAGGCTGCCTGTTGTGAAGGAGCAGTCTCCCTAGACATTACTCTCAAGGAGCACATCAACGTTTATTCAGAGGGCCGCAGATCTTAATACTGTCTGTTGACTTGAAACATCTAATACCTCATTCACACCAACGAAAATCCGGTTCAAGCTCCGTGCTAGAGCTTTTCAGGTTCAGAACAGGTTCTTCGGTTTAGCTCCGGCTCTTTTCACACTGCCCAGAGTCCGACTGGTGCTGCGTCATTGCGTAATCGTTTGCGTCATGACGTAACCGTTTGCGTGCCTGCTCCCACTCTCCCTCTTCAACCTCTAAATCTACAAAATGCAGTATTTCCGTGCTTTCTCCTCAATGATATCCCCAAACAGCATTTGGAGCAACTATTTATGCTCTACATGATATTTGTCATATTTATTTGATTATATATTTCGAAATCACCTTGCGGGTAATAAAGGGGACTTTATGGTTGTGTAGCTGAATAAAAGCTGCCATAATGTTGACTGTGATGTGTTACATTACTTTTACACAGTGGTGAGCTAATAACCCCTCGCAGTACTGGAGTTGACTTTGTGGTGCCCACAGTATTGAAAGATGACAGCTCAACAGCATTTCTGTCCGTGTCACTCTGGATAAAGCACGACGCATGGGAAACCATTGGAACTATTACTTCTGAAGAGATTTGTTCACAATTTGGTCCATTTCTATTTATTTAATAGCCCCCCCCCTCCCTAACCCTACCCTGTTCCTACCCCTCATACCTTGATTACACCTCTCTCTCCATCAGTCCTGCTCTACATTCCAACATGCAGCCATCTGCCTCCCCCCATCCTCCCCTCTCCATCACCTCTCTCTCTTCCCTTTACCTCGGTGGGCTGTGTCAGTATGCTTCATATAAATTAGTTTGTAGGACCACTTCAAAGAGCTTTTGTTGTGAATGTCCACACTGGTAAATCAGCTGATCCTGCTTCCTTACACTGTCCCCAGAACGGCAGGCCAACCGGGCACAGTGGCAGCCACTCTCTTCTTGGAGGTATACTTCCTCATCATCATCCTTATCTTTCTTTCTTTCTGTCCTGCTTTGTGTTGTCTTTGGTCTGGGCTGTTACATAATGGCAATGAATCTCCATTCTTCAGTGGGGATGTTTGCAGACAGAAGTGGAGGGTCCAGGGTGTGCATTCAATTGATGCTTCTCTGAAGGGTAGACTCCACAAAAATGGAAGACATGTATCCTTCAGCTCTTGCTAATATGCCTTGAAAGCAAATCATTTGAAAATATATAGTTTTTAAAATAATGTTATTATAATTATTATTATTATTATTATAAGAAACATTTTTGTTAATTCATTAAATGTTTTAAGTATTTAATAAACACAACAAGATTATATGTTATGAGGCGCATATAACCACATTCATTTAGCAGTGTGTACCCAGAATGCAGGAGGACTGCATGCTAACCGGACTTCCTCTGTGTAGTACTCGGGGGCGCATAAGTGTTAAGACAGAATAGGCTTGTGTACAGTGTAAATTACAAACGTTATAAGGAGGAGATGGTCTGTCCCTCCCTTACATGCAACAAGTATTGCAAGTGTGAGTCATGCTTTAGCAACCTGGGGGATCCACAAAGATCGTAGGGGGGGCGCCAGGCCTCAGTAATAAAAAATAAAAAATCAAGTTCGTAGCTATTATAGGCATAAAAAGACAGAAATGTATAATTCTTTCTTTAAAAAACCAGGCTTGTCTGGATAAGCACATTTTAAAAATTGTCCATGCCGGTTTCAGTTGTATTATTTGTCACAGTTGCTCCGATCAGATCGGTCTCCTCCATTTTGTAGATTATTTACGACTTTTGAATCCACATAAACACAACGTCAAAATCCCTTTCTGAATCGTTTCCACTTGCGCCGTCCTTTAATTTCTTCATACAGCGGGAATCCAAATGAATTAATCCTAAATCCAATAACCATCAAAGTCACTCCAATAGTGCTCCTTAATTACACTTTCGTCAACCTTTAACAAAATACTTCACATTCCTCCTGTTTGTGACAGTAGTTGTAGCATTTTTGAGACTTTGAAACCTCAATTACCGCTGATGCCCCCCCCCCCCCCCTTGTGTGTGTGTGTGTGTGTGGGGGGGCAACTTCCAACAGGAGTAATTTGGGGGGGCTCTTGGGAAAAAAGGTTGGGAACCCCTGCTTTAGATGAAGAAATACACTTCAGTTTCTTCAGTTTTTCTGCTCCCCTTGGATGAGCTGCTGTATCACATGGAAGGGTACATACAGCATGGAAGGAGACGACTCTCACTTTGAGGAGCCAGGAAGGTGTAGCTGGCTGAACGGACAGTAGGTGACCCACAGCTGCTTGGCTAGTGGTACTCATTCTACATGTGACCTGCTCTACACAACACATTATATATTATAATTTATAATAATACGAATAATTCATTACATTTATTTAGCGCTTTTCCAAGTTCTCAAAGCGCTATACATCAACATGTAATACATCAATACTGTGCACAATACCCACAGGAACAAATTAGACACAATGGCATGTTGACTGCAGTGCGGTCAAGGCAGGATTGGAGCTGGTGTTCATCAGCCCTCCTGACCTGAGGATCAACACAATGCCCACTGCGCCACACCCTTTATGAGTTGTATAAACAGTTGGAAAGAAGAGATTATTAGCTTTCAAATGAAATCCTTTCAAACTATATCACATAGTATGATGAAAGTTATGAAAAAATCACTTATGATATAAAGGCCTTCAAAGTTTGCTTTACAATGTTTTTTGTTTTAGGAGGGGGCTTCATATGAAGGCACCGGAAGATAATAAAGACACATATCGCAAATGAGCATGTAATGTGTTAAAATCGGCTTATCCACGTCTACACTGGAAAAAATTATAAGTTGAATTTATGAATGATTTATGTTAACACATTTCACATAACTGTATTGGGTTAGTTGACAGAAATAATATTAAGTTGAAACTATTTTTATTTAAAGGGGACCTATCATGCAAAATGCACTCTTGTACGTCTTTTATGCATGAATATGTGTTCCCGGTGTGTCAGGGAACTCACCAAGTGTCAGAAAACAGAACCTTCTCTCTTTTCCTCCATACCCAAATCTCTAAAAAAGGGTCTGTAATGGATCTGATACAGACTGATCCAGATTTGAATTATTTTCTAAGTCACAAAAGTGGTGCTCCGCTTAGTGGTCAATTCTCCACCTATCAGGGGAATGAGGGGTTGGGCCACGGCCGGCCATTGCCTCTCGAAAGCGCAGGAGACGCTGTAGTACATATGCCAGGCCTGTAAGTGGCGCTGTAGTCTGCCATAAAAGCAGCGAAGAAGACTTCCTGCGCATGGTTGCCATGGTTGCCCTTCTGTTTATTCTCCGCTGTGGCTCTTTTTCTCCCTCCCCGAGGCAAGCGTTTGCGCCTCCTGCTTTAAAACAAATGAATAATGACTTTATATGATCATATGCAAGGGATAATTTGCAGCGACGCGGTCATTATGGGGAAAACAACACCGGCAGGCTGATCAGGAGCCGGACGCGAAGCGGAGGGATCTAGATCGGCATGAATGTGTTATTATCCCGCTTATTACATGGCCACATTCTCAACAAAGTAACGATATGACTCCCAATATTAATTGAAATGCTTTTATGGATTTAGAAAATGATTTTATTGATTTAAAAAATAGTTGTATTGATTTAAATTGAAATGCATCCGCTGAGAAAAATAGTCCGTTGTTACTGTTTGAACTAATGTAGCAACGGCAGGAACTGCTTCAATAACGTTTTTGAGGAGCTTTTTGATTACAGATTTGAAAACATCGTTGCTTGCTTTAAAAGTAGCACAATTCATTATGTCAAACCTCGGAAAGTATCTAGATATCCCTGCCCTAATGCCAAAGTAACTGGCAACTGAATATGTGTCGCCGTTTGATGTCTATGTCTGGACCGCTGCGTAAAAAGGAGGGTTTCTGCCCCGTTGCTTCTCTTCTTACTTCTATAAGAATAAAACACGGAGGATGGAGATCTCTTTTTCTCCCCCTCTTCTGACAGTCCAGCAGCTGATCTAAAAGCATGCTCCCCTCTCCTGCAGGGGTGAGTGGTCAGCTGCAACTCACAGAATCAGACCCCTGCAAAAACAGGGCTGGAAAGAGCAAATAGAGCGAAATGAGGCATGGCTAAAATGCAGGATCTGTTTGGTATTTAGAAAAAAAAACTATATTTATATACTTTGTATAGGTATGGCCCTATAATATATTGTTCAAATATAGCATGATATGTCCCCTTTAAACTTAATATTATAGCTGTTAAGTAACCTGAAATCTGTTGATATAATACATTTAATTAAAGTAAACTTTTCAGTTTATTCAATTTATAGATATATGGTTATAAAAAGACATCGGGAAAGAGACATCAATTATTTTGAGGTAAATGAAATTCAAGCACTCTCTTACTTATTCATGAAAATAAATGCATGTGTTAGTGTTTGTGATGCTCTTCCAGTCAGTGGCTGTCATGGTTGGAGGCAATAGGACCCCCATAGTGACTCAGACACACACACTCATCTAATTACACACCAAGAACTGCACAATGCCCCAACCCACAGTGTAAACAGAGCTGGACTGTGACTCTGACCTGGTGGCACAGGCTCGCTTTTTTGGTGCAGAGGTCTAGAGTCTCTGAAGAGCTTCACATGTGTTCCGTGACTGGAGCTGGTTCTACACACACACACACACACACACACACACACACACACACACACACACACACACACACACACACACACACACACACACACACACACACACACACACACACACACACACACACACACACACACACACACACACACACACTCCATGATGCTAGCTGTGCTCTCCACCAACTCCCTTTCTTCATTAGATGAGAAGATGTAGAAGGTTAGCCTGCATCCATTCTGTCCTCTTATTATGGAAGACAGCAATACAATGACAAAACTTAAAAACTTAACACGTTAATTAAACTTTTTGTAACCATGTTTCCGTTCTTGTTTCCAGCTGCTTTGTTTCAGCTTGTTTTCTTATTTTCAGTGCAATTTTATTGAGTTCATAAATCTGTTATTTATATGACTAAAATCAGAACTCTAAAGGGGCTTTTAAATCTGCACATCATACGACACATACAGTAAAGAGAATCAAGGTGACAAACTAATATATAAAGTGTAAACATGAATGTAGAAGGGATCCTGGATGATGTTATCGGGGTGGTGTCTTAATTTTAGGAAAAAGGTGTCACAATTCTTGTGTTCACGTTTTTAGTTTTGTGTGTCTGGCAGTGGGTGTTTTTCTGTTCTCCTTGTCATGTTTTCCTCCCTGTGTATTGTCTGGTCTTTCTCCCTGTGTTTCCTCTCTGTCGTTAGTTTCCCTGGTGTGTCTAATTTCCTGATTGTTTTCACCTGTCACCCCTTGTGTGTCTCCTGTGCTCATCAGCGTCAGCCCCGCCCCTGATTGTTTTCACCTGTGTCTTGTTGTCATGTGTTTAAATTCCCCTGTCTCCCAGTGTTCAGTGTCAGTTTGTGTTGTCTATTGCCATGGTCAGGTCCATGCCCTTTTGGTCAGGTCTTGATAGTTTTGTTCCTCACTACGTGAGCGTTTTCATTTTGTTCTCCAATTTATCATCTCAGCTAGAGATTTGATAGTGACCATTTTTTGTTGTTCATTTTGCTGTATCTTGGAAAAAAAAAGTATCTTCCAAATACTTTACCTCTATCTCCCGGGTCGTGCAATTGGGTCCTACATCCTAAGTGCCTGAGTTCTTAACAAAAGGTGCACAGCATTTCAAGGAGATATGAAACCAGAGAGAACGCAAGCACTAATAAATAATATTAATATAAATATAATATATATAAAAATGGTGTTGTCTTTATTGCTACCCCCTTCCCCCTCAATGTATAGTGTTGGTCCACAGTGCAAACGTATTAGTTTAACAAAATCCGCATCTAAAATTGTGGCATAGATACGTTATTTCCCCCTGTGCAATTCCAGTCTCACATCTCATAATAAAATAATACTTTATTTCGAGTGTGCTTGCTTTTCTCTTTGAAAGTCATCACATAACGGCATTGTAATACACGGTTCGGCTGCATTAACTATTACATATCTGCCGTAGTTCTCTATTTATAGAGCCCTCATGAGAAGACTTCTAGACAAACATGACGAACTGCCGCCAACACTGAAAACGTGACGTGGATCATAAATATATCAGCAATTAAACAACATCTTACATTTCTTTTCACACGATACGTCTCCTTGCAGTATCAACACTAATTCGGCTGACTTTTATATTTGATCCAATTGGTAGATAGGCTGTATTTACACCATAAAGGTGCACAGCTGATATAAAGGGTCACCTAGTGGTTAAAGCATGTTATTGAATTTCATTATTTTTATTATTAGATATTAATAGGATCCCTATAAAGTATATTCATTACTCGTTATTCTCTACTAATAGTTAATTAAAGACTGTATATAATGACTATTTTGCACATCCCTTTCAAGATTTCAAGATTTTCTAAGGTTTATTAATATATCATATTCACAAACGGTGTAGTTATGCAATGAATTAAAAACTTGGGTCGCAGGTTCCTCAATAGTGCATTACAAGACATCTATCAATATTTGTGAATACCTCCAGCAATGTTAACTATGTTGAAGCACTTATTTTTAACTGATATTATAAATATGTATTATACTTATAAGATGTACGTAGATATTTAATCTCCGGCCTTGTCAGGTATTGAAGAATCAGTAAATAAAGAACACAGAATTATGAAATATAAAACACAGAATTTGTGTGATTATACTAAATGATTTACAAATAAACACCACTGCATATTTACAGTTGTTACACATGCTGATGTAACGCAAATGTTTCCAGCTTGGGATCAATAAAGTATATCTTATCTTAAGGTTGATCGATGGCTACTGCCACATTTGCAAAATTTGCCTCTGAACCTTGACAAGTGCATGTTTCAGGATTATCAATTAACAACAGGAGGGGTCACAAACATAAGACCAGCTGTTAAATAAAGCTCTTCTGACCTTAGCTGGCATGTGGGTATACTGTATATATTAATGCTGCCCATTATGGGCACAATCAATTTAAACCCATGTATTAATTATATGTTTTAAACTTGAGTGTTTCCTATCCCCTAAACCTCCAGGGATGTACACAGTTTAATACTGGCAACTTCTTATTATGGGACATACGAAAACGTCTTTTAAAACTACAACTCTCAGTATAGGCCTGTGACAAACAGCCAAAAAGGGCTTTAGTTTTCGAGATACCCCTCCCGGAGTTAGGACAAAACACAACTTACTTTTTCCTCATCTCTAAGGCCTCTGCAACTTCAACATTAGTGCAGAGAAAATGCAGGCCTAAAATGCAATAGAACTACTAACAAAGTAGTAGTTGGACATCAGCTCGTCGCGGGCGATGTTGGTGGTCACAAACTGATCCACTAACAACTGCAACACCTTGATTTTACTCTCAAGAGGACCATAAGGATACTCATCCACTTCCTGATAGGGCAGAACGTGATGGTACTCCCGGTCGCTCTCGCAGTACGCGCGCAAAACCTCCGGCCACGTCATGTCGTCGATAAAATACAGAGTGGAGTTGACGCTGTCTTTGAGGTCGGCGGGGGCAAACGTGGTGTTGGAGGTGTCTTCTTCACGTAGGATGACCTTAAAGAGGGCAATATGTGTCTCTGCTCACATTGTTTATCGACGGCCCAGCAACTCAAGCTTATGCTCCTCATAACAGCAAGTCATTCAGCTCTGTAGAGAATCAAGAAGTTATACTACAGTATTTGACTCCACCTGCTTTATCTGCATCTCATTGCCTACGTGGGTTTCTTCACAAACTGACAGGTAAATCATTGCCAATATTTTTGGACTGTGAAAAGATGGGACCTTGTCAAATAAAATGGCTAATTAGCTTACTGGAAAGTGACCTAGCTTAATGTTTCATTAATGTAACAGCCTGTCCAGTAGCCTATATTCACAATAGACTGTGTCTCCTGGCTTAATTAGTATCACTGGTAACAATACTGTAAATAGAGCCTAACAAAAATAGTTTAAGTACAACATAGATACTGTACAAATTCTGAAGTGTATCTTTTTTCTTTTTTTTCAATTTTATCAGAATGGAGAGTGATGTACAAACAGTGGATCCAAATCGTTGTATCATCTGTGGTAAACATTTTGAAAAAGGGAAGAAACAAGATCCATATGTCAAAAATCCTACAGCAGAAGGCCTCCAACGTATACTAAATGTTGCTCAACAGAGAGATGATGATGTTCATAAAACTCTCTCTCCATATACAGATGATATACTTTCGTTTAAAATAAAGGTATCATATCATCGATCATGTAGAGCAAACTACTCCAGTAAGACCAATATCAGTGAGCAACAAGTTGCAAAGGTTGAAAGTGAGACGATACCTGCATCAGTCTCTTCAAGAAGCCCGGCTCCGCATCTTAGAAAATAACTCAGCTACAGTAAAGCCCATGTTAGCAGGTGCGGACCGGCAAAAGGTAGCTCCTCTTAGCCATCCCCCGGCAACTCCCGAGCAGCAGGGAGATTGGGTGACTGTTCAGAAGGGGCATAACGCGAAACCCGCAGGTCCCCACCAACCCGTTCACGTATCTAACAGATATTCCCCACTCAGCGAGACACCCGCTGAGAAGCCAACTCTGGTTATTGGTAGCTCTATTATGAGACACGTGAATTTAGAGACCGAAGCGTCCACAGTCACATGCATTCCGGGGGCCAGAGCGGGCGACGTTGAGGCGCATCTTAGACTGCTGGCTAAAAATAAACGTAAATACAGTAGGATTGTTATTCACGTCGGTGGTAATGATGTTCGTTTACGCCAATCAGAATGCACCAAACTTAATGTGGCGTCGGTGTTTAGTTATGCTAAAACAATGTCGGACACCGTAATCTTCTCTGGTCCCCTCCCCAATCTGATCAATGATGACATGTATAGCCGCATGTCATCATTTCAGCGCTGGTTGTCTTGGTGGTGCCCAGCAAACAATGTGGGCTTCGTGAATAATTGGACAGCCTTCTGGGGAAAACCTGGTCTGATAAAGAGAGACGGCATTCATCCTACTTTGGAAGGTGCAAATCTCATTTCGGCAAACATTTCAGGGCTTTGTGGACTTAATCCATGACAAACTGGAGTTGAGACCAGGAGGCAGAGTCGCAGTCTTACACGCTTCTCTGCGCTCTCTCCTAGGCAGTCATCCATAGGAATCCCGAACCCAATAAAATACCCAATATTAACGGTGTGTGTGACTGCCCAAGGACAATTTAAGGTAAAACCTAATAGAGGTGTCATACATAATAACCTAATAAAAGTAAATGTAACAACTACTACAGTGCAACAAAACAGGAAGATTAAATGTGGTCTCTTAAACATAAGATCTCTAGCATCTAAGGCAATATTGGTAAATGATTTAATATCAGATTATAATATTGATATATGCTGTCTCACTGAAACTTGGTTGAGACATGAAGAATATGTCAGCATAAGTGAGGCCACTCCACCCAGCCATATCAATACTCATATTGCCCGAGGCACGGGCCGAGGAGGTGGTGTTGCAGCAATCTTTGACTCAAGTTTACTTATCAATACTAAACAAAAATGTAATTATACCTCCTTTGAAAGCCTCATTTTCAGTCTTACGCATCCGACCTGGAAAACTTTGCAGCCAATCTTATTTGTTACAGTGTACCGTGCACCAGGTCCTTATTCAGAATTCTTATCAGAATTCTCTGAGTTTCTATCAACTTTGGTACTTAAAACAGATAAAGTAATTATCGTAGGTGACTTTAATATTCATGTTGACGATGATAAAAATAGCCTTACTGTTGCATTTAACTCTATATTAGATTATGTTGGTTTCTGTCAGAGTGTAAATAAACCAACCCACTGCTATAATCACACTCTTGACCTTGTTCTGACTTATGGTATTGAAATTGAGCAACTATTAGTCGAACCGCATAATCCTGCTTTATCCGACCATTTCTTAGTAACTTTTGAAGTACTGTTACTAGACTACAAAGCATGAGTCAAAAGCTCCTGCAGCAGAAACCTATCTGTTAATGCTATAGCCAAATTTAAGGAAGAGATTCCACCAATACTTAACTCGATAGCATGTCTGCATGTAGGGGAGGAAACTTATACAAAATGTACACCACCCCAAATTGATCATGTTGTTGATAGTGCTACAGATGCGCTGCTGAAAAAGAAGAAAATAAAACAACATAGATTAGCTCCATGGCATAATGCCGAAACCCACAAAATAAAGCAAAAGTCGAGACAACTTGAAAGGATATGGCGTTCCACTAAACTTGAAGAATCTCGTTTAATTTGGCATATTACTCTCAATGAATATAAGAAAGCACTGCGTAAAGCGAGAGCAGCCTACTACTCTTCATTAATAGATGAGAATAAGAATAATGCAAGATTTTTTTTCAGAACTGTAGCCAGGCTGACATAGAGCCACAGCTCGACTGAGCCTTCTATTCCCATAGCACTCAGTAGTAAGGATTTTATGTGCTTTTTTAACAAAAAAGTTACTCTTAGAAACAAAATCAATGACCTCTTGCCTTTGACCATTATAGTGTTATCAACAGCTCCCGGAAACGTAAGTTCTAATATTACACTAGATAGTAAACTAGAATGCTTTTCAGCCATAAACCTTGAACAATTAAATTCAATGATTCTCTCTTCTAAACCATCAACGTGTATCTTAGACCCGATTCCAACTAAGCTGTTAAAATAAGTTTTTCCATTAATTAGCACTTCTTTATTAAATATTATGAATATGTCTTTATTATCAGGCTATGTTCCACAATCCTTCAAAGTAGCAGTGATAAAACCGCTTCTTAAAAAGCACAACCTCGATCCAGAGGTTTTAGCCAACTATAGACCTATTTCTAATCTTCCGTTCCTCTCAAAAATTCTTGAGAAAGCAGTCGCAAAACAGCTGTGTGATTACTTAAAAAAATATGATTTATTTGAAAATTTTCAGTCTGGCTTTAGAACACAACATAGCACAGAGACAGCTCTGGTTAAAGTCACAAATGACATTCTAATAGCCTCTGACAAGGGACTTTTCTCTATTCTTGTCTTGCTCGATCTTAGTGCTGCATTTGATACTATCGACCATGATATCCTATTGCAAAGACTAGAGCACTTAGTTGGCATACAGGGAACTGCTTTAGGCTGGTTTAGGTCCTATCTATCTGAACGCTCTCAGTTTGTACGTGTCAACGATGAATCTTCCATGCAAACCAAAGTTAGCCATGGAGTGCCACAGGGCTCAGTGCTTGGACCTATTTTGTTCACACTATATATGCTTCCGTTAGGCAATATTATAAGGAATCATTCTGTAAACTTTCATTGTTATGCGGATGATACTCAACTATATTTATCAATCAAGCCTGATGAAATTAATCATCTAAATAAAATTCAAGACTGCCTCAAGGACTTAAAAACGTGGATGACCTTAAAGTTTTTTATGTTAAACACGACCAAAACTGAAGTTATTGTACTTGGCCCGAAGAATCTACGAAACAAATTATCTAAAGATATATTAAGTATGGATGGCATTAATTTGGCCTCCAGTGAGACTGTAAGGAATCTTGGTGTTATATTTGATCAGGATTTATCCTTTAACGCCCACATAAAATCAATTTCAAGGACCGCCTACTTCCATCTACGTAACATTGCAAAAATCAGGCATATCTTGCCTCAAAACGATGCAGAGAAACTAGTCCATGCATTTGTTACTTCAAGGCTGGATTATTGTAACTCCTTATTATCAGGGTGTACCAAGAAGTCAGTCAAGTCGCTTCAGCTCATTCAAAATGCTGCAGCTCGTGTACTAACCAGAGTTAGGAAAAGGGACCACATTACTCCTGTTCTGGCTGCCTTACACTGGCTCCCTATAGAACACAGGATAGAATTTAAAATTATTCTTCTCGCCTACAATGCCCTTAATGGGCAGGCGCCATCTTACCTTAAAGAACTCGTTATACCCTACTGTCCTACTAGGGCATTGCGTTCCAAGAATGCAGGGTTGTTGGTTGTTCTTAGAGTCTCTAAAAGTACAATGGGAGCCAGAGCCTTTTCTTATCAAGCTCCACTTTTGTGGAATCAGCTTCCAGTTTGTGTTCGGACGGCAGACACCCTATCCGTTTTTAAGAGTGCGCCTAAGACCTTCCTTTTTGATAAAGCTTATAGTTAGGGTTGATTAGATTCAGCCCCTAGTTTTGCTGATATAGGCTTAGTTTGTCGGGGGACATCTTACTTCTTCCTTCTCTCTGTCTATACCTGTGTACTCTCATGTTCCGATTAACCCAGCTTCCCCAAATGTCTTTCTTTTTGGTGTCAATATAGGCCGGGATCCGGAGTCCTGGATGATCCTGCGGTCCTGTGTCATGGATTGCGAGTCCTGGATCTTGAGTCGTGGCTGTGGTCCTGGATCATAATTCCTGGATGGATATACTCGTGGATTCATCTTCCTATTATACACACATGCATTTCCAAACATTTGGACTACCTATGTTGCAAATGTAATATCTTTTCAATTTAACCACGGCATCTATTGCACGTCTGTCCGTCCTGGGAGAGGGATCCCTCCTCTGTTGCTCTCCCTGAGGTTTCTCCCATTTTTCCCTTTAAACTGTGGGTTTCTCTGGAAGTTTTTCCTTGTACGATGTGAGGGTCTAAGGACAGAGGGTGTCGTATTGTCATACTGATATTCTGTACAAACTGTGAAGTCCACTGAGACAAATGTAACATTTGTGTTATTGGGCTATATAAATAAACATTGATTGATTGATTGAAGAAGACTGAGTAGGGTTGATACATTATCGTTTGACATACGAAGAGATTGTTTCATTTGTGGGAGGATCAAGACCAGAACCTCTGACAGCCATTATGACTGGTACAGGTAAGAGTACCCGAGACAAGGTCCTTCATGCAGCATCAGAAAGGCTTGATGAAGTTGTACATCTTCGGCTGCATATCCGGATCTCTTTGCATATGATGCCAAATATCATAGAAGCTGCCTTAAACACTATATCTCTAAACTAAATATAGCAGCTGCCAGACGAAAAGAAGAATCAGAACAGCAGACCAGTATCTATGACAAAGCTTTTATTAAGCTCACTGAATTCATTGACAAAACTGTTTTCTCAAAATAAATGAAAGTGACGACCCTCAACTCCTTGGCTGGGAGGTTTGATGGCATACTGAAGACACTGAGGTCTGGGGAAGAAGATGAGACGGTCCAACACACTAAATACAGCTCCTGGAAACCGAAGGAAAAGCTCTTACTGCATTACAAGCACAGGCTGGTATTTTTAGAACGAGCTGGAAAGTCTGATTTGGTATGCTCTGAAAGTGTGCCCATGGGATTGGCAATGAGAGCTGTACAACTCGAAGACAAGCTAGAAGAGACAACAGCTTCTACAGCAGACTGTGAGACACAACAGCAAAGTCAAGGTCTCTCTGACAGGCAAACACTACATAGAGCTGCAGACATATTGAGAAAGAGCATGGAGCAGGTTGACCATGACCATGGGCGCGGGAAGGGGGGTGCTGAGGGCGCTGCAGCACCCCCTAGCGGCAGGCAGGGGGTGCCGAGCTCCCCTGTCTGAATTATTATTTGACGGTTATTGCTGCTCCCGCTGTGCATAATCTGTGTAATATGTAGCCAATAAATTCCACATTGTTGGTAAAATAATATTTTGGCCTGCCCCGAATGTTTTTTCTGTAGCCCCGGACAATTCTACCTCAATAATATAATACATTAACCGTGCTTTACGTGAACCTCATCAAGACACTAGAAAGGACGGCAGGAATGTAATTTCCCGTGTTCATTGAATGCAACAGAGGCAAGACACCAGACCAATCAGAGAGTTGCATGGAAATAAAAGTGTGCTTGTGTCATTCAAGCTCGCGGCTCTGTGTGTGTGCGGAAATAGCGCATTTAGTGTGTGTGAGAGAGGGGGAGAGAGAGAGGGACCGGTGCCAGCAGCAGGGACCGTGTTGTTAGCATCTGGTTAGCTAGCTGCACTAACGGACATACGGAGCTGTTTGTTCCACAACAAGCTGGAGGAGAGCTCTCCTCTCAGACTGAGAGGCTCAGGTGAGCTAAAGGACTCTCTGAGTGTTTAGATAGTTAACTTTAGTCTAAGTTATCTCAGTGGGTCTCAAACGGTTTGGTCAAAAATTATTAAAAAGATTATTTCCGCGGCACACCTTCATATGATCATTATAGTTATAAAAAAATAAGAGAATAAAGGAAAAAAAGTTATGAAATACTATATGGCAGTAAAACAAGAATACAGTTTGAAAGGGGAGTGATTTGTAAAATATCCATAAAGAAAAAGAAGATCTGCTTACAGTTGTGTTTCATCTGGGTGTTGAGAGATGTATCCATAGATCTCTTAATGTTGCTCTCAAAGTGTACCAGATTGATGCTTTTAACTTCAATATTTTAAAAAAATCTTCCCGGGGGAGCATCCCCCCGGACCCCTCTAGAGGAGGTGAGGTCCGCTCCCCACTCGTAAAAAATAGCATTTTACCACTGCTTATATGCCGTGAGCTGATTATCGGGCCTTCATTGTAACAGTCGCGGGTTTACTGTGTGTTTGGGTGTGGGGAGTTTTTTTGTGCGTGCTCTATAGTGCCCGTAATAGTGTTCACTGGAGTCCAGCACCTCAGCACCCCCACTCAAAATACCTTCCCGCGCCTCTGACCATGACCATAAATCATATGTCAGCAGTGATCGACTATCACGTCTACATTGCAGCAACTATGTACCAAACAATGTTTATGACTTTGTGAACTGGTGTGTTGATTCAAATGCTCACAGAAATTGCAAGACCTGTGATGAGGAACTAGCTTTGAAGGACAATCTGCGTGTCATTGCAATCTGCCATGATCTCATTGCACAGTGCCGTCACATCCATACGCCAATCACACTGGGACTTGCCATTTTGATTCATCATCAATTTGGCAGTAAGTCACTCATCAATGAGCTCAGTGCAATGGGGCACTGTGTTTCCTATACAGAAGTTCGACAGTTCCTCACATCTGTGGCAGCAGACCAGATATCAAGGACAGAGAGTGGTGTCTACATCCCAACTGGCCTCACTGGAGTCACTGAACATGGAATTGTTGATGCAGCCATCGATAACTTTGATCAGAATGAGGATACTCTGGACGGTAAGCAAACAACTCATGCTATGGCATCTGTTGTGTACCGGAGAGGCCATATCTCCACTGCATATGAATGTCTAGTACGAGTCCCAGAGAGGTCTCTCTCAACCTTGAACACAGCTGACTTGAATGGAGAGAAACTTCACAGGTATGTTTGGATTATTTGAATTTGTATTCATTCCGTTTTCATGTGTATAATCACAGTACAAATTAATTGTTGGGGGTGTTCAATATGAATACTTGGTGAGGTTTAGTGTTCTGTATTGATATTTAATGCATATGATAACAAGCTTATCTTATTATTTCTGGTTACAGATATATCAAACCTTCAAAGCGACCAGAACCGCCCGAACTTCCCAAACCTGAGATACTACACATAAACACAGCAGTCTCCAAAGCAGCAGAAGGCAGAGACCTGGTATGGAAGCTGGCCCGAAACCAGAGCGAGAATCAACAGCATATTCCTGCGTGGTCTGCATTCAATGCCTTCACATCAGACGAACCTTGTCCAGTAGCCAGTGTACTATACATGCCCTTCATAAGAGAATCGCCCTCAGATTTGTCCACCATCTATACAGCTATGATACAGCTTGTACAGCTAGCTGAAGAACTGGGACAACACCATGTGCTTGTGACTGCAGACCTTGCAATTTATAGCAAAGCGCAACAGATATTGTGGAACAAACCAGAGCTCTTAAAAGGGAAGATCACAATTAGACTAGGAGGTATGCATATAACAATGGCTTACCTTGCAAGCATTGGAAAGTTCTATGGTGATGGCGGACTGTTTGACATACTCAGTGAGTCAGACGTGTATGCAGAGGGCACAGCCCGACAGTTGCTTCAGGGGAAGCAGCTGGCAAGAGGAATAAGGAGCATAAAGCTAGTCTCTGAGGCTCTGTTCAGGCTCTTCTGGAAAGCCATGCAATCATGGCTTGAAAAGAAAGGCAAATGTGCAATAACTGGAGCACAAGAGCAACTCCTACAAGATGTACAGCATGCATTTCATGGTAATGGCAAAGCCACTGCTCAACAGCTTATCGGTGAGGTGGAGACGGAACTTACTGGGATCCAGAAGATTATCCAGACTTTCATAGTTGAAGGGGCTAAGCAATCAGCAACTTTTGGATATTGGTTAATGTTCCTCAAGGGTGCTGATCTGTTGCTAAGGATCCTTCGTTCAGAACGTGAAGCAGACTTTCAACTTCACCTGAATAGCATGTGTGAAGTCATCCCTTGTTTCAGAGCTGCTGGAAGAACCAATTATGCCAAGTACATGGCGGTCTACGTTGCAGAAATGAAGGCTCTTGAACATGAACAACCAGAAGCATACACATTCATGCAAGAAGGCGGATTTGTTGCCCGCCGGTCAGAGGATCACAGCTTCAACTGTGTGGCGACTGATCAGGCACTGGAGCAAACCATTAACCGAGAAGGCAAGAGTCAGGGTGGAGTTGTTGGCTTCAGATTGCGAAAGGCAGCTCTCACAAGATGGTTGATGACAAGGCATGTGACCACAGCATACGCGGATGCCATGAAAGACCTGTGTGACACTGATGCAAAGGGCCCAAAAGCACACAAAGAACATGGAGCCTTTAGAATGGACAGAGATGAGGGAGACATACAAAAGATAATGGAAGCTGTGGAGCAGAAGCAGAACCCCTTTGACCTTGATAGTATCCTTGAGGAACTGATCAATATTGCAAGTGGTCAGGTTGCATCTGAGAAAGTTGCAAAAGAGCTGTCAAGTTTCCTCCAAGATGGTGCTGAGCAGAATGCCATCTTTATTGAACAACGCCTGGCAAAATCCAAAAAAACTAAGAGCTTCTGGGATCCTGAGAAAAGTAAACAGTGTGCAACCTTCAAAGATATGAAAACATCAGGTGAGTCAGTACTAGAAAGGTTCACATGGACTCAGATGTGCTCTTTCGAAGATTACTTGCTGTATCCAAGCAAAGAGAGGTATCCATGGAGACTGTGATGTCTCATGAACTTGCTGCTGTCCCCCCGTCTTTGTTTTATGATGATGGAAGCATGAGAAAGACAACAAAAGCCGACCTTGCTAAAACATTGGAGTCAGTAGTTGAAGAGACACAGCAGTTGCCTAATGTTGCTGAACCATCTGCATACATCATCGATGGCATGGCTCTTCTACAGAGTCTCCCTGACTCAGGCTTTCAGACATTCAATGACCTGGGTGAGTGTGTCTGGAAGGAGATCACAACACTAATGGAAAAGGAAAACAACAACTGTGTTGCTCTAGTGTTTGATAGGTATGATCATCCACACTCAATCAAAGACCTGGAAAGGCAAAGAAGAGGCACCATCCAAGCAAGCAGATCTACACATGTCATCACAGGCAAAGCCAAAGTTCCTAACTACAGGAAATACCTCAAGGTCAGTGGTAACAAGGCTGCTTTATGCAGCTTTGTAAGCAACTACATAGCCAATACAGGGCCCAAGAGAATCTCCTCAGAGAACACAGTCATTTTGGCAGGTGGCTTTGAAAATGGTGAGGAGGTCAAAGTGGTCAGCAAGTCAGGTGTTGACAACTTGACAGATCTGTATAGTGACCAGGATGAGGCTGACACCAGATTGGTATTAAATGCAATACATCTAGCAGAGTCTCATTCTCGGGTCGTCATCAGATGTGATGATACCGACGTACTGGTTTTGCTTGTGTATTATTCCAACAAAGAAATGTTTGGATCCTCAACGGTGTTCATGCACTCTGGACATGGCCAAAGGGAGAGGTTTGTCCCAGTCTGTGCCATCGCAAAGAAGCTTGGAGCAGCATTTTGTGCATGTCTACCTGCATGCCACGCCCTCACAGGTTGTGATACCAAAAGCAGCTTGTACAGAATTGGGAAGGCTACTGTGTTTACAAGACTCAAGACCCATCTGAGTGACTTAAATGAGATGGCCAGTTTTGGACTGTCTGGAAGTCTGGAGGAGGCTATTCCTGTGGCAAGAAAGTATGCCCTCCTTCTGTATGGCCAAAAGAAAAGGGAGGATGGCCGTCCTTGCACCACCTTGGATGAGCTGAGGTACACACTAGCATCTACAACAGATTCATCAGCTGCACATCTACCCCCAACAGAAGATGCCTTCCAGCAACATGTATTAAGAGCCATGTACCAGACCGCAGTGTGGTGTCACAGCCATGTGGCCAAGCCTCATCTCTGGAACCCAGTTGGTAGAGGGTGGAGGCTCAGAGAAGATGGGTCTATTGAACCAGTGATGTTCGTCAAAGAACCTGCACCTAAAGAAGTCAGAGACATCACCCACCTATACTGTAAGGACGGAAAGTGCAATGATAGCAGCAAATGCCAATGTCTTTCAGACGGCTTGACCTGCACAGAGTTTTGCTCTTGCTCTGACTGCCCATGCCCTGAGCCATGTTGTTTTTGATGACAATGTGGATGAGTGATAGAGATGTGTTTATATGCATGTATCCCCCGGCTCCCACTAGCTTAGGTTTACTTAAGTTTAGATAAGAACATTTAATTTGAATACTAAAGTTTGTTAATCCAAAAACCTGTTTCCTTGTCTCTGTGTCTCACCTTCTAGTCCCTGGCACATTTTGGCTGCAGCTAGGCATAACAGTGTATAAAGAAACCATAAACGTTTAGTGACATAACTCGATGAGTATGTAAGCTAACTTTACAGAATTGGTATTGCTGGATTGATGTTAGTGGATCAGTTTGTGACCACCAACATCGCCCGCGACGAGCTGATGTCCAACTACTACTTCGTTAGTAGTTCTATTGCATTTTAGGCCTACATTTTCTCTGCACTAATGTTGAAGTTGCAATATTTTACTTAAAAAAATAACAATTCTCAAGTTGTCATACCTTTTAGGGACTTTTACTCAAGATCATTTGTTAATATTTTCCACCCCTGATAAGTGAAGTCAAAATAAAACTAATTGGTGATACTATAGATTTAATTAGGACTATTTCATATTTTCCCCATTTGGGACACCTTATACGTTTAGTGACATAACTCCATGAGTATATAAGCTACCTTTACACAATTATTATTGCTGGATTCACTAGAACCACACCTTTCCAACAAGCCCTCATATGTGTTGCTATGGCAATCCATGTCAGAGTCACTACAAAGTAAAGAGAACATTCTACATAGATTTACATTTCCGCCTATTGTAGGTATGTGTTCAAATGACTATCTCCAATCTACATTAAGATATTGACATTCAGTCTTTTCTATAATGCAGAGGGATGTCCTGACCTCAGGTATGCCAAGTTTTAAACCTATCAGACCTTCCATTGTGAATCTACATGAGTTGTTATGCCTCAACCCCCAGACGGCCAGGCTTTATTTTTAGTTTGGGGTGTCTAACTTTATATATCAATTTCACCACTTTTGCAGTAAAATATTTTTATACAACAATCCGTTTCATGTATGGGAGGCCTTAGAGATGAGGAAAAAGTAAGTTGTGTTTTGTCCTAACTCCGGGAGGGGTATCTCAAAATGTTGGGGCCATTGTCACTAGCCTAGTAGAGACGTGCCATAGATAGAGAACATGTTGCGAAACACAATAGCCAGCATGTGTAGTTCTGGGGACGGGGTGGGGGAGGGGGGACGGGGTGGACCCGTTCAAATCCAGTTTTGGACAGTCTGCCATGGTTCCATTTCAGGTGCTGTTCGACGCTCGGCGTAACCATAGACTGTATATATAAGTGGACGTAGGGTCCGTGACGTCACCCATAGGATTCTGCAGAGTTGCCGAGAAACCCTTAATAGGCGGAGTCGGCCACTAACGGCTCGACGCTGACGTCAGAGTTCAACTCCCGCCTACTCCAGCCTGCTCCAAATAAGGGCAAAGAGGCGGAGCCGAGGCGGGACCTGCTGCCACCGAGCTGAAAGTTCCAGAGCTAGCTGAAGCTACCAAGCTAAGCTAACATGCTCCCCATCTGCACACTGCCGTGGCATTTTACGTTTCTAAGGTAAGCGGACATGAAACTATTCAGCAAAACTAGAAATAATAATCTAAGTTATTGAGTTTTTAGCATAATACTTCAGAATCTTAAAATCCCTTATATGCAATTGTGCTAAATTCAAAACTGGAATCAAGAAAATATTTATGTTTGCATGACATTAGTTATTTATATTTTGATATCACTTAATTATACGTTTAATACATTTAAGTCAAGCTAAGGTACATGTGATGGTAGCTAATTAGTGCTCTTACCTGTGAGTCCTCCTCCAAACAGCATAATAACCAGACTGTATCATTAAAACTAAGTACCAGTTCTAGATCCTTGACTTTAGACAAACAATTCAAAAGACAACATGTATTTAAAGACCAATCTTTATTTGAATGTGCCTCTTAACCTGATATATTAGTTATACAGTAATAGTATTGACAATCTAAAAAAACTGAGCAACTCAACAGTCAACTTTATGTTTCTTATTGTCTAAAGCATTTGTTATTTTCATTTTCCCCCTCTCATATTCAGTGTGGACGGATTGAGACAGCGTGGTGTCCAGAAAGCTGCAGAGACTTCAGGGAGAAACCTCCGTGTGATGGACGTCCTGTCTGTTGGTTTGGAGAGGACTGAGGGTCTTTCCTCTGCGAGGGGGACCAGGCCTGATGGAGGAGCCCATGCTGGGCAAAGCTGATACCAACTGCACAGGCCTAGTCTGTCACTTTATTTGACTAAATGTGTTTACTTATACATTTAATAGTTTTACACTTTCTGTCCATATGTGCTTTTTATTTAAAACATTTGATTAACTTTTGGTTCACATTTCAATAAATTGTATTTGTATTTGCACTCCTTTTGTCCATTATTCTTTCTGAAAATGTTAGATTACACATTCACATCTGACTGAAGATTGGCCCTATTTATTTGTTACGTTGCAAACTCTGCGGTACAAGGCACAAGTGATGTGATGTGCGAGGCAAATAGAAATAATCAGCTGTGTAGATGTGGAAATAGGTGCATTCGATCAGCTGACAGTTTTTACAATAAAAGTAGTTTCTTAGTGTACTGGTCTTAAAATCTCATAACATCAGTTTTTAATGTTCCTCTTGGATGTTCTTCTTGACCCTCAGAGAAGGAGAAAATGCTGTGTCTTTCAGGCATGTCCTTTCCTAACAAAGATTACAGGAAACATAAAACATATTATTGCAGAACAAGTGTGTTATTTATGAAAGCGGTGTGTTTGTGTGTTTAGGGGCTGTAGATATAATTATTTTGTAATTGTAATGTTTTTTTTTTTATTTCAACAGTGAGCTACAAAGACAATCAGATTATGAATGAACAGTATGAAGTTCATCCACACAAATATATGTTATCAAAATAATATTGAACTGTTATCAAAACGTAGTGCAACTGTAGAAGCTTGCTCTGTTGTCTCACTGAAAGAATAACTTTTACCACGTTTTTTAAAGACAAAAAAAACCCACAGAGAAAGGTAGGCTACGTGACTGTGCTGTGTTAGCTAGAAAGCTAACGTTAAGTTTAAGCTTCGTTAGACTTGGTTTCAAATCGATTAAGCAAAGAGAAGACAAAACGGGGTAAATGAATACTAGAACCGCCAAGGGATTCATTTTGACTAACCCTGATACTGACGGGCTGTCAGGAGAGAGAGAGAGGAAAAGAGATGCCTCGTTTATTTCCCCTGTGTTATTATCAGAAGTTACTGGAAACTTTTGAATAATGTAGTTCATCTACTTTTAGTAGTTTGTTTAAATGTTTTAATTATGTTGTTTTTGTTTGTAGAAGTGCATCATTCCTTGATTTATTGTAAAATGAATCTGAACCTATTGATCTGTTATGATGATAAACTGAAGCCATTTCTAAATTAACCCAATTAAGTGAGTTTTAAATCGTCCTGCTTAGTTTATAAGGAAATTATGAAGAGCAACAAATTAAATGGTTTGAAAATTATATCTATGTAGGTGCTGACGCTGTTGGCGGTTCTAGTGTTAACAGACATTTTAATTAAATATGTGTAATGGCAAATGCCATATATGATTTTCTTACCTGGAATTCTGCCTTTTTGAACAGACTTTTTGAGTCCTAGCTATATTGTCTACAGTTCTGGGGTTAATATGAATCTAATACGATTGTCATCGGTCTAAATTAGATTTCAAATGATTAACTGTGTATGTAATGAAGATCATAGTGTGGGTGAATCCATTTTCATAACCACTGTCTTTTAACTGATTTAAATACGGAAACTGGGCTTATTCATCAGAATTTCGTATGACTTGACTTGCTTGACCTGAGCAATGACTTGACTTGACTTACTTGACTCTCACCACAGTGACTTGGGACTTGCTTGATACTTGTAGGTCAAGACTTGAGACTTTCTCATGAATTGCACATGTAGGACTTACTCCCACCTCTGGTATTTAGTATTGTTTAATGGAATGTATATCAGTGTATTAAAGTCAATACTTCATTTATTTAAACCAATATCTTTCTTGATTCTTTGTACAGTATGAAAAAAAGAGTCTTTGTACCTGAGCTGAAGTTCACTGCTGTGAGGAGTCCAGTTCTTCCTCTCACTCTCTGGTCCAGCCTGTCTTTATCACCTGGACACCTTAAACAAACAGATATATATGTAAAGTACCATGTGTACAAACAATATAACTGATTATCTTCTGTTGAACATGTTGGATTGTGTATTGTCAGAGTCAGGGTCCTTTTTATTCTACTGTAACTTTGGAAGTTGTGTTACCAATGCTTTCTATTTATTTGATACCCATTTCACACAATACACACATACACTACTTCAACATTAGCTTGTCTACATACTTGAGCATAGCCAATTTAAATTAACCTTCGCGATGCATACAGTTCCTACTTACATAATAAAATATCTCTCTTAAGTTACAAGGATGACCTTATTTTATCAACCTCTAACAGAAGCCTTTTGTTCTACAGTATTATCCCACTTAACGCTTAACACTTCTCTATTTCGTTTTAACCTTTATAAATATAGTCTATGACAGGGATGGCAAACATACGGCCCGCGGGCCGGATCCGGCCCGGGAGGCATTTCAGCTTGACCCACGAAGCTGAAGGACTTTGCTAAGTAGGCTATGAGAGGAGGAAAAATCCTTCCACTAGTGGGCGCACTACCGCACTGGTACCGGTGAGAACGCAGCCAGACTGTAAAACAAGTGATGAGTAAGAGTAGTGATAGCAGTCAATAACCTCTGTCACCCTCATCCCCAAATGTCTCTGTCAAAAAAGAGAAAAGTGGACACGCAGTGCCGAGTTTTCCAAGAAAAATGGACTGCATCCTATTTTTTTACAGAGGTAAATGGAAAACCTGTATGCTTGGTGTGTTCGCAGCAAGTTGCTGTGCCCAAAGAATATAAAAATTTGCCGCCATTATGAGACTCACCATGGAGAGAAATACGACTGCTTGCAAGGACAACGGAGAAAAGAAAAGATAAATGACCTGCTATCAGGTCTAAAGAAACAACAGGCCGTTTTTACCCGGAGCCGAGATAAAAGTGACGCAGCAGTGAAAGCCAGCTATCTCATCGTTAACGAAATAGCATCAGCCTCAAAACTATTCTCTGAGGAAGGGTTTGTGAAAACATGCGTGCTGAAGGCTGCAGAAAATGTGTGCCCTGAGAAGCGACAGGCTTTTGCCAACATTAGTCTAACGAGGAATACAGTGAAGGATAGGATTGCCGATCTTTCAGCAGATTTGGATAGCCAGAAAAAAACAAAAGTCAAGTCATTCGTAGCATTTTCAGTTGCAATCGATGAGAGCACTGACATTACAGATGTTGCTCAACTGGCCATATTCATTCGTGGTGCTGATGAGACTTTGACGGTCACCGAAGAGTTCCTTGAGTGGGTTCCTATGACAGACACCACTAAAGCAGATGACATTTTTAGCGCTCTCGTTGAAGCACTGGAAAGGGTTGGAGTGGACTGGACCCGTGCTGTCAGTCTGGCTACAGACGGCGCACCATCAATGATCGGGAAAAAAGCAGGTGTTGCCACGAAATTCAGGGAGAAAGTACAAGCAGCAAATGGAGGAGATCGTTTTTGGACATTCCACTGTATTTTGCACCAGGAGGCATTGTGTTGCAAGTCGTTAAAAATGGATCACGTCATGAAAGTGGTTGTCCAAACGGTTAATTTCATCCGAGCCAGAGGGCTGAATCACCGTCAGTTCGACAGCCTCCTCAGTGATAAAGACATCACCTGTAGCCTACCATATCACACGGCCCGTCTACACTACAGGCATGAAAAAATCTTGGAGCTGGGCGTGTCTGAAGCTTGGCGATTTTTTGCGAACAACCAATCACATGAATCTCCCGCCCCCGACATACAAAGCAATAGCAATGTTAAAACGAAGTAAACTGGATATAAACTCTCCAAACAGGCGAAAAAACGACCAGTTTCACCCACTGTTTCTGCCACCTCCCTCCATGCCTGGTTCCTCCGGTTTGTATCCCGGTAAATAGTTCCGGTCGTAAAGAACCGGGTGATTTGCTACCGTCATATCTCGTTTGGAATATGAGGAAATGAACTGCGGTCTGGCTCTCCCAGCTTGCACGCGGTTTGATTGGCTGCGCTTGCACTGGCGGGATTTGCATAAACGGGATTTCATTGGCTGATGCCAAGCATCGAGCCTCAAAAGTTGAACATTGTTCAACTTTTGATGCCGATAGATGCTCGTGATGCTTGCAAAGCCATGCCATGCTCCCCACAATGCAGTTCGGCGAAGATTCAAAATCTTCTACGTCACCCCATTCAAGTGAATGGGCGAAGCGTTGAAAGCATTTTTTGATGCCTGTAGTGTAGACGTACCGTTAGGTGGTTGAGCCGAGGTGCCGTGCTGAAGCGTTTTTCTGATCTACACGAGGAAATTGGACAGTTCATGGAGAAAAAGGGTAAGCCAGTGCATGAATTAAAAAACCCAGAATGGCTGCAGGACCTTGCATTTATGGTGGATATTTCAGAGCACTTGAATAATCTGAACATAACGATGCAAGGTCGCAAAAAAGTTGTCACAGAATATTATGACAGCATACGTGCATTTAAGTTGAAGCTGGCTTTGTGGGAGACACAGCTGTCAAGTGGTGACCCTGCTCATTTCTCTCATCTAAGAAATGTGCATATGACCGGAGTTACTGCTGACATGAGTCGGTACAAAGACAAAATTATGTAATTGCTGCGTGAGTTTGAGCGGCGGTTTCAGGTCTTTGGTGAGCTTGAGACAGAGTTTGCAGTTTTTCGCTCGCCATTTGCAGTTAAGGCTGCAGATCTGCCCATCGACATACAACTTGAGATAATCGACTTACAATGTGATCAGGATTTAAAGGACAAATTTGCCTCGTCGGACTTGGGCACATTTTATCGGTATCTTTTGCCAGGATACCCCAAATTGACAGCCCTGGCAGCAAAAGTTTTGAGCATGTTTGGGACCACCTACCTTTGTGAACAGGTTTTCTCTGTAATGAACATTACTAAAACAAAGCTGCGCTCAAGACTCACACACAAGTGCCTGAATGAAATAATTAAATTGGCTGCTAGTCAGGATTTTCAGCCTGATATTGATGCCCTTGTGAGGGCTTAAAGATGTCAAGTTTCAGGAGCAAATTAATCAGTTCTGTGACCTCAGTTCTGTGAAAATAAGAACCTACTGAAATATTTGAAAATGTTATATTATTCTGTCATTGAACATTGTGCATTATAATGTCAATCAGCAGCTTCATTAGGCAAAAAATAGTTTGATTTGATGTGACACTGTGGCTGCACTGCCAATATAGAAATTCTATATTTTCAAGGCAAGGGAGGTAACTCAAACTCCTCACTTAATAGCTCCCACGTTTTTATTTGTATTTTGTGTTGAGTCAGTTCAGGTGGAAACTGTGATCTTTTGTAAAGAACATGTGTGTAGCACTTGAAATTGCACTTGTTTGTCTTAATACAGTACATTTCAGTTTGTTCATAACGTTTTGCGTCTCATTACATGTGGACCTTTTCCGAATGTACTTGTAGCCTACTTATTTGCACTTAAACAGAAATATTGTCGTTATGTAGGGCCTGTGGGTTATTATGCTATGATTTTACTGGTCCGGCCCACTTTAGATCAAAGTGGGCAGTATGTGGCCCCTTAACTGAGTTTGCCACCCCCGGTCTATGATTTTAACTTCGAGGTAGCTACCACTCGCTTACACGCTAACCCAAGCCTTAACATTAATTACGTAGCTGATTAAAATCATTAACACATAAATAAGTACTCAAATTTCACTTACCACAAAACCGCATTCATGCACCGTCTGTTTCAACCGCAGAGCGAGTCACAATAGTCCGATATATAAGCATGAAGAACAAACAAACACGGCCGGGGGCTATATTCATAATAATATTTATTGCATCCATGGGTAAAAACATATTTTTTTCTGCTGTAAAGTTGGGCATTTTAACATGGGGGTCTATGGAAATTGCTCCTTTCTGCAGTCAGTCCCTATCGGCCAATATATGAACTGCAGTGTGTGCCACTTCCGTATCGGCGTCCCGGCTCTTCCACAGAGTTTGCCGCTTGGGCGTAACCCTCGGAGCACACTCTCCAATCACAGAGCTTGAGGACTATCAGGGGGTTTGTCAAGCGAAGCGGAGAGAATACTTACTTCCGGGTGTAATAATCTCTAAAGCAAATGAGCTGCTCCAACCCTCAGTCCTGACGGACTTCAACTTGTGTTTATTAATCAAACAAATAAATAAACACAAGGATAATTATGTGTTATTGTTGAGTAAATGGAGAATTGCACAGGGGAAAATAACGTATCTATGCCACAATTTTAGATGCAGATTTTGTTAAACTAATACGTTTGCGCTGTTGACCAACATTATAAATTGACGGGGAAGGGGGTAGCAATAAAGATAACACCATTAAACAGTTACACGACATAACAGAAATAATATCGATAGCAGCGTCCCTAGCAACCACCTTGGTAACAATGAAAACGTTGTATAGACACAATTTCCGGAAGTAATCTTCGTAATAACTAGCTAACTAAAGATCATGTACATCCACTGCACACATAATTTGAAATAACAACTCATATTTCTCGCATCAAATGACATCAAAACGCATTTTAATGGCCAAACTAACCTTAAAATAGGCATTTTCCACCGAGAATAAAAAGTTTGGCAATGTTTTTTTTTTCTGCAGGGAAAAATGTGAAGATCACGTGACATAAACGCCAGCCATTGGAATGAATGGTGAAAAAAAACGTAGGGATCTTACAATTTCAGAGGCGTTTTTGTAGAAATACTACGTCCCAAGTTGTGGACCAACGTAGTTATTACACGTTTTTTTATGAGACTGGGTTGGCTACCCCGAATAACAGACTGTGAATTTCATATAAAAACATATTACTAATGTCATCCAGTCTCCACATTCCTTACAGCAGCAAATGGGCCTGATGCTGAGTGGAGCAACATGTGTGACATCTCTGACACACACACACACACACACACACACACACACACACACACACACACACACACACACACACACACACACACACACACACACACACACACACACACACACACACACACACACACACACACACACACACACACACACACACACACACACACACACACACACACACACACACACACACACAGACGTATTTGGCATTGAGAGTAGCTGTAATGAAGGATCTGTAGGAACACGAGAAGGTCACCATCGTGAAGTTTTCTGGTGATTTTGTAACACATGCAGTGAAAATTTGAGTTATTTTGCTTTCTGCACTGATTAGAAAACAGCTTATGTGACAGGAGAGCAGAAATGCTCAGGATCAGTGCTACTAGAGCTGAAGAAAGTGAGAGCAGAATAAAGAGGGTTAGGGTTACGTAGAATGAGAGAGGGACTAAGAGGGAGGGCGAGATCAGGCAGAAAGCAAGAGGGGAAATAAATGAAAAAAGCAGAGAATAATTAGGAGTCTTGGAGGAATTTATTTTCTAAAATGAAAAGAAAAAACAGGGTGGTGGAAAGGGGAGGTGATTGGTGCGGGTGGGGATGGATAGGAGGTTGGCTTCTGATGAGCGGAGGCAGCGGGAAGGGGTGTGGGGGTGCAGCAGGTCTGTGAGGTAGGGGGGGGCCTGGTTGTTGAGGGCTTTGTAAGTTATGAGGAGGACTTTGAAGTGGATTCTTTGACGGACGGGGAGCCAGTGGAGGTTCTGGAGGATGGGAGTGATGTGGTCTCGGGAGCGGGTGTGGGTGAGGAGGCGGGCAGCAGAGTTCTGGATATGTTGGAGTTTATTGAGGAGGTTGGATGGTATGCCATAGAGGATGCTATTGCAGTAGTCGAGTCGTGAAGTGATGAATGCATGAATCAGGATTTCAGCAGCAGAGGAGGAGAGTGATGGGCGGAGACGGGCAATGTTTTTGAGGTGGAAAAAGGCGGTCCTGGTGATGTGATTTATGTGGTGGTTGAATTTGAGCTGACTGTCGAAAATGACTCCGAGGTTGCGGATGTGAGGGGGGGGAGATAGAGTGTGGCTGTCAATGGTGAAGTTGAAATTCTGGATGTCTTTGATACGGGATGGGGGGCCGATGATGATGATGTCTGATTTGGCACTGTTCAGTTGGAGATAGTTTGTTTGCATCCATGCTTTTATTTCTGAGAGACAGTTGGTGAGAGTGGAGTGTGTTGCGGGGGTGATGGTTTTTGTTGAGATATAAAGTTGGATGTCATCGGCGTAGCAGTGAAATTGAAGGTTGTGGCGACAAATTATTTTGCCAAGGGGGAGCATGTAAAGGATGAAGAGGAGGGGGCCAAGCACCGAACCCTGGGGGACGCCTTGGGACAGAGGAGCAGTGGAGGAGGTGCAGTTGTTGATGTTGATAAACTGATGTCTGTCGGTGAGGTAGGATTTCAGCCAGGAGAGTGCAGTGTCAGTGATGTTGAGTGATGATTCGAGGAGGGACAGCAGGATGGTGTGGTTGATGGTGTCGAATGCTGCGGTGAGGTCGAGGAGGATGAGGATGTTCAGGTTGCCGGAGTCAGAGGAGATGAGGAGGTCGTTTGTGATTTTCAGAAGAGCTGTTTCTGTGCTGTGTTTTGATCGGAAACCGGATTGAAATGGCTCAAAGAGGTCATTGGAGCTGAGGTGGGATTTTAGTTGTGAGGCAATGACACGTTCAAGTATTTTTGACAGAAAGGGGAGATTTGAGATGGGCCGGAAGTTGGACATGATGTCAGGTGTGAGTCCAGGTCTTTTGAGAATGGGTGTGACAGCAGCCAGTTTGAGAGAGGGGGGAACTGATCCAGATCTGAGGGAGGAGTTAATGATGGTGGCGATGAGCTGGGACATGGCAGGGAGGCTCTCTTTAACACATTTGGAGGGCATTGGGTCAAGTGTGCAGGTGGAGTTAATTCCAGTCATGAAGTTGGACAGTTGCATGGGGGTCACAGGGGAGAAGTGGGACAGGGGCTGTGAGGTGAAGGGGGGGGAGCCAGGAGAGGAGGTGGGGGGTGCTGATGAGGGTGTCAGATTGCTGTAAATGTTGCTGATTTTGGTTTGGAAAAATGAAAGGAAGGAGTTGCACTGTTTGGTGGTGAAGGACGAGGTGGCGTTGTCACAGGGTTTGAGAAGTTTGCTGATGGTGGAGAAGAGACGCTTGGGGTTGCTGGAGCCAGACTGAATGAGTTGTGAGTAGTAATTAGACCGGGCTGCTTTGAGTGCGTTACTGTACTGCTGGAGATAGTCTTTGTAGATTTGAAGATGGACTGTTAGTGTGGTTTTCTTGTGTTGGCGTTCAAGTTGACGTTTCCTTGATTTCATCGGAGTTCGGGGGTATACCAGGGGGCGGAGTGTATGAAAGAGACATTTTTAGTTTTTGTGGGGGCCAGTTCATTGAGACAGAAGGAGAGGGTGCTGTTATAATAGTCCACAAGTTCAGATGGGTTTTCAGAAAGTGGGGGGGGAGGCAGACATCTTGCAGGTAATGGAGGCAGTGATTGCTGAAGGTGAGATGGATTTGAGGTTTCTGTAGGTTATTGTGCGTTTTTGCTTTTGGGCAGGGATGGGGATGTTGATATCCATGATGATGGCCAGGTGATCAGAGATGTGGAGATTGAGGCTGGACAGATGATGGATGGTGAGACCAGTGGAGCAGACCAAGTCCAGGATGTGACCAAAAGAAAAGTACCGGAGGAACACAGGATTTAATTCTGTGTGGACGGAGTTATATGTATTCACAGCAAACGATGCTGGTTTACCGGTATGTTTGATATGTAGAGAGAAGTTGTCAAAGGTGCTGCACTGCAGCCTTTACGCATCGAGAAACAACACGGAGAGGAAGACAGCTGACAATCTTCAGTCATAATTCAATGGGGTATGTAATTTATTTCAGAAAACACTTTTTGTTATATTCCATGGAATGCTCTTAACATCCCGATAGCAATGAATATATTAAATGCTTTGACAATACATACAAAAATTAATCTCTGGAAGCCGTAGCGCTGTAAAAAGCACGACCAATCATCTGAGCCGGCCCGGCTAAAATAACTGGATGACCTACCTGCCTGTCAGACTGTCAGCCTTCCATCTGTGCACACATTTATCTCGTGCCCTCATTGATCATGTGCGCGTCAGGAGGGGCTCTGTGAGGAAGTCTGAAGGAAGAGGCAGATTTTTTCCGGTTGCGTATTTTCAAATTCTAGCTGGTTTCTCCATTCTTACCTACCCTACCTTTAACTATTTTTAGGATGCAGCTTTATGTTTTATTTATTTCAAAGTGGGCCCATTTTAATAATATTTTTTTTCCTTCAAATGTGCAGAGGACTCCCCAAGTGCTGTGTTTAATTTATTTTAAAGTAGGCCCGTGTATTCTTTTTAATTCTCCTTATAGGAGTTCTTTGTTTCTTATTAGAGGTTAACAGTTTTATATAATGTAATAAAAAGCCTAATAAATGCAAAAAAAACTGTAGTTTTTGTCTGATATAACAATAAATACAACTTTATTATCTATCAAGCTATGAAATATGTTTTGCGGCTCCAGACAAAAAAATGTTTTGGAAAAAGGAGCAAAATGGCTCTTTTGGTCAAAAAGGTTGCAGACCCCTTGGTTAGGATGAGGCTGGGCTCCTGCAGGCACACAGCTCGTTGACACACTGCTGATGATCGTGTGTTTAAACGTGTTTCCAGTGCAGAAGCGAAACATTGGCTGACTGTGAGGACTAGGTCATTGTCTCTGGAGGACTGAGATGCAATGGAGCTTTTAAGTATGTAGCATAGGAGTTAACGTGGCAGATATTTTCAGCAGCGCCGGCGTGAATATTGCTCACAACAACAACGATGGCTGTTGTGGAGCTGTGCTCAAGTTGCTCTTATTTTTATGAAGCCAGATTGATCCAGAGCGGAGTTGGAGTGGTACGCTGCTGCCTCCCCCAGCGCTTCCGTCTGCTAACGGCAGCTGCTGCTGGAAAGTTTGTGTGTCTGTCTGTCACACAAGCCCCTGATGCATATTTCCCTACAAATAAATATTTGGTACAGTTTTATTCTCAAATGTTTGGCAACATGGCACTGCAAAAAGTTTCTCTCATATATTTAATGGATGAAGTTAGCATAGCCACTTAAGCCACTCTGACGAATCAATAACACAACTTAAAGCTCACCTATTATGCTATATTTGAACAATATATTATAGGGCCATATCGGTAGGTTACATATTGTAATCCTAGTTCTATAAACACAGGCGGAGCCCTCCACTAAAGCGGTTCTCAAGCTGTGGTCCGAGGGTACTGCAGGTGGTCCGTGGAAAAAAGCTAAATAAAATCCACTTTTTATTATCAAGGATTTTCGGGGACCACCTCATATGTGACTAGCTCTATCGAAATCAGTTGCATTGACCCGAAGACAGAGGCGGTCTGGCCATTGGGAATACTGGGAGTTTTCCCGGTGGGCCGGTGCTGTGCGAAAAAAAATGTATTAAAAAAAATATATATATTACATTTCCTTTTTTTGCCTAAATCCCACCTGCCCACATTTGTAAGTGTTCCGGCCACTCCCTGGAGGGGTGGGCTGGGCCGTTTTGATAGGCTACCTATGGTCTATCTGTCAGATAGTTTCACTTTCACACATCAGGCCCCTAGCAGCTGTCACTGCGCAGTGAACGATCAGGAGTGAGTGACTGAGAGACCTAGCTGGCAGTTGCTTACAGATGGATAAACAAGCTCCAAAGCGTAAAGGCGTTTTTGTATAGTTTGGGTATACAGTATATAGTATTGTAACGAGCCCTGGGTTCAGAGGGAGGGGCTTGCATAGGGGAGGGGGGTGGGGGTTGGCAGGGAAACAGGGTTCAGGGGGAGTGGCTGTACCCATAGGATAGAAAAGGGGGAAGTGACGTCTGACTCAGAGGTCAAGCGGCTGTGGAGAAGAACGTGTTGCCCAAATTGTGTGACTGAGTTTAGGCTAGTTAGCTAGCAGGTTTATTGTTTTGGGTGCAGTCACTTTTGCCTCCTCCTCCTTCAAATAAATATTGAAAGAAAAAGTAAATCTGTTTATAGTTCTGTTTTATATGGGTGTTGAGAGATGTATCCATAGATTTAGTCCCTAATTTTGCTCTCAAAGTGCACCAGATTGATGCATTTTACTTCAACATTTAAAAGAAAATCTTCCCGGGTGAGAATGCCCCCGGACCCCCCGAGATGAAGTGAGGTCCATCACCTGCCCACACCCCCTGTTAAATTGTCTCACCCACATTGAGGATGCTTCCTACGCCCATGTTTTATTCCATGCGTCAAGTTAGGCAAATTGGGTCCAAATGTTATTGCATCAATGATCTGTTAACATTAAAATGAATAAATTATGCTGTAACTATTTTGTTCACGGCGACTCAAGGGCTCAGGTAATGTGATTACTATATGAATAATGGTCCAAAATAACATTAAATGCATAGGTTTTTCTTGTTAAGTAACATACATTCGTCGCCGGCCGGCCGATACATGCCGTGCATTAAGTGGGCCTTTCTGTCAATTAATCCCGGGCCACTTTCTCCTCCCAGTCCGCCCCTGCCCGAAGACACATTTTGAGTTGTATACACTGTTGGAAAGAGGAGATTCCTAGTTTTCTAATGATATCAGCCAGTGGGGTAGTGGTCCTAGGGCTCATCGGACATTTATGAGAGAAAATCTCTAATGTCCGAGTGCAAGTGAATGCACCACAAGACATGAACCTTGTAACCCCTCCCCGGCGCGAGCGTGGAAATATGATTGGCGGCGATTTCATTTGAACAGGACGGCGCAAAACGAGAAGCATCCGGACCCAATACTGTAGACGGAATGAACGAGGTATTTGCGGTCTACAATGACAGAGAAGAGACTGTCAAGTTTGGCTGTACTCAGCATTGAATCAAAACGCACTAAAGCTTTGGATCTTAATCAGTTTGTGAGGCGTTTTGCTGAACAGAATGGTAATCGCCGCATCATAACAGTGATTGACAGCTGATAGGAATAATATGATTGTTCATATTATCATATGAATTCAGACAAACATCGATGAGACAGTTAATTAATGTACTTATTGCAGCAGTCTGCATACATTTGGTACCCCTGGTCTAAGAGTGAAACAAACTAATTCAGTTATTGTTCAGTTAAAATGCATTCAATTATGTCTACTGATGTGCCACAATAATGTCACCTAATGTTATTGAGTTAAAATATCAATATTGTGGATTTCCAAGTTAACATTGATTGATATGAATGCTTGTGTGTTGAGCGCACTATGTGTTGACATACTATTGTGTGTCTATAATTAACTATAAAAAAATATCTGCGTTTTAACACTACGTTTATATATGTACTTATTTTTACGGTTTGCATATGAGGTGGTCCGCGAAAATCCTTGATAATAAATAGTGGTCCGCATAAACAAAAAGTTTGAGAACCCCTGCTCTACTGGACTCTATGGGTACTACTCTTCATCAATGATACGCGAGTGTTCACACAAGGAATTTGCATAAACGTAGCCGGCCAATCACGGCGAGCCTACCTGAATGCGCGCGCAGGCCGCACAGTATATAAGGCAGCTACAACTCCTGACTGTTATCCTACACCCTCTTCAGCGAGCGGCATAGGAAAGACAGGGCCCCTAGGTAGAGGGCTCTGCCTGTGTTTATAGAACTAGGGTTACAATACGTAACCTACCGTTCTATAAACACAGGCTCTGCCCTCTACTGGACTCTATGGGTACAGTGGGTGGAGCCCCGATGGATAAACGCCGTGTCGCCCCACAACATCGACCCACCACACTGCTCCTGACTGGCTTTCGGTTGACAGCCATCGCACCCTACTTCCTATCACCCGGTTGTGACCGTGGAGAAGTCGTGGCCGCAGCTTACCTGGCTTGGTAGAGCCTAATCGGTCTGAATAAGCCCATAGCTCAACCCTGCAGGTGTCAGCTCAAGTGACTACACACTGTGCACCACATTTCCCAGGTCCCTAAGGAGCATGGGAAAACATAAGTATATTATGTCCCAGGGGGTCCGATACAGCTTACTGACCTACAGCCCCCCTCTTTTCATCAGTCCTGTGTTGCCCCAGCAAGGACAGATGATGAGAAGGATCCAGACATGTCCAAGAGATAGAACCTTATGAACGGTCTTGGCGTAGACCAAGACGCCGCCGTACATATGTCCTCCACACTCACGCCGTCGAACAAGGCTGTCGACACAGCCACACCACGTTTAGAGTGTGCACGGACCCCAGTGGGGAAGCCCTCCACCCCTGTATGGGATGGAAGACTAAAGCCGTCTAGCTGTATAACCCTTCAGGGAGGAGAGCTCCAGAGGCTCAAACGGTTCTGTAACCAAAGCCTCGAGCACCAATGGCAGTTCTCATTGCGGGGTGGAGACATGCACCACTCTGCGCTGTCTCCTGATCCCCTGCAAAAAACGCTTCATAAGCGGTTGGCTAAAGACTGGTCTGCCGCCAAATCCCTCATGACAGGAAGAGATGGCTGCTGCATACACCTTGACTGTGGCATGAGCAAGCCCCTTGTCCACCAGTAGCTGTAGATAGGATAGAATAGAGCCCAATGTACCGGACAGAGGCTCTAGACTCCTTTCCTTGAACCAACGTTCAGTCTGCAAACTGCCTGAAGCAGGGACGTCTGTGTGTTCTCTGACAGAGTGGTACGTAGCCTGCCCTCCTTCTCGATGTGGCGTACACCTCTCTCTCGATTGGGGCGTACACCTTGCTCTCGATGAGGGCATACCCCTCGCTCTCATGGGAGCTGCATCGAGCAAAATCCCCAGATACCCCATCTGCTGGTGAGGTATGGGACTGCTCTTTTTCCAATTGACCGCAAACCCCCAACTTGGTTAGATGTAAGATCAATTGGGCTGTGTGGAACCTCTGCCCATTCCCTGGACCTGGCCATGACTATGAGGTTGTTGAGAGAAAAATAAAACCCTCATGCCATGGTCGCGAAGCGGCTGAAGCACTGTGGCCACACATTTGCTGAACGTGCGTGGGGACAGGGAGTAGCCGAACGGTAATCTGTTGTACTCGTATCCCCTGGAAGGTAAAACGCAAGTACTTCCTGTGTTTTGGCTTTCTAGCAGTGGTGGGCCGTCAGGGCCAGCAAGGCCTTCTCTGCTGGCCTAAACATCATCAGAATATAAATTAAATTTTGATATATTTTTTCCACAAATATGTATTAAATTATTCCCTGTAGTCTATTCTCTTCATTTCATAGCTTTCCTCTTGGTTGCGCTGCTTCCAGCCTCAGAACGAGATTTGGAGGGTTGGCCTTTATGTTAGAGCTTTTATCCAATCATATTTCAGCCATAATGTGTTGCCAGGGTCCAAGAAATCTGCCCTTAGGCCTTCAGAATCAACAGTGCGGGCGCCTGTAGATTAAAGTGAACGGAAACAAAACTGTGGCGTTAACCAATCAGATTTTGAGTTGGCGACAACGGGCCAGCTAGCAGGCGTACGATGACGTTAGCACGTGCACGTCTTTTGATTGGATACGCACTATTGAGAGGCAGAGCTATGTAGAGCTAGCAAACTGAACTTGAATTTGAACGAGCTAATTTGTGTAGATTTCTACAAGCTGTTTTTTTTCAACCCACAATGGCTGAAGGAGGAGAAGAGATCGATTTGGTCGCAGATATAATTACAACGCCATTTTCAAGACGAACTTTTCAAGAAAAGCTAGACATCGTGAGAAGAGAACGGCCAACCCCGACGCTAGCGAGCCTATCACAGCGGGGGAAAGGGTTTGTCCGCCACTTTCAAATCACTAACTACGAGCGGTACCCCTGGCTCACAGCCTCCGAGAGGCACTGCAAATTGTACTGCTGGGAATGCCTGCTATTTGCAACTGATCGATTTGGTGTTTGGAGCCACACTGGATTTGCAAACTTGAGTTGTCTAACCAAGGCAGCAACGAGACACCAAAGCACGGCTGGGCACTTACAAGCAATGGTGCTTTTGAAAACCTTTGGGGACACCCGAGTGGATCTACAGCTCACCGAACAAGTGCGCCGGGAAACGGAGCTCCACAACGAAAGGGTGAACAAAAATAGGGAAATATTGAAAAGACTGATTGATTGTGTCCTGTTTTTGGGTAAACAGGAACTTTCATTTAGGGGACACGATGAAAGCGCCGAGTCCAGAAACAGAGGAAACTACGTGGAGCTTCTTTCTTTGCTTGCTGAGAACAACACAGACTTGCATTACCACCTGTCCACAAACAAAGTGTTTACTGGGACGTCAGGCAAAATACAAAACGACCTGATTTATGCTATTGCTGAAGTGATGGGAGAAGAGATCAAAATGGAGATTAAAAAAGCACCCTTTGTCGCTGTTATGGTGGACGAAACGACAGACGTGGGTAATGTAGCACAACTGAAGGGGCCTCAAAGCTTAAAAGAATGCAAGGTCTTTTTTGCCAGCCTCAATGGCCTTGCAGCATTTTTCTCCAGATCCCCTAAGCGCACGCAACTGCTGGATGACATTTGCAAGCGTCGTCTTCCTAATGTTGCACCAACGCGGTGGCAATATACATCGAGATTGGTCAATGCAGTCTTTGAGAAGAGAGTTTCCCTGAAGGAGGTGTTTGACCACATACTGGAACATCATGAGGAGTATGATGGGGATACTATGCTTAGCGCTGATGGATTTAATGCACGTCTGGATGATTTTGAGTTTTGTTTTTTGCTTGAAACATTCAATGGGATTTTTAAGCATTCAGATGTGCTCTTTGGAATACTACAGAAACAAACATTGGATGTACAATTCTGTCTGACAAGGGTGAACGAGTTTTGTGACACAATTGAGCGAGAGAGGTGCCAGTTTCGTCAGATCTACGAGGACACAGCGCGCATCTCAAGTGGTCCGAGCGCACGCAGAGGCCCACGTACAGCACAAGGAGACCTTCGCGCATACTACCAACAACTCCACAGCAATATTCTGGACAACATTCTTTGCCAGATACGGAGTAGGTTTCAAGACCACGAAAAATTGATGTTTCTCTCCCTCCTGGACCCCCAGCACTTTCAGACCTACCGGAAAAAATTCCCGCATACAGCCTTAGCCAAATTAACACAGAGTCACGGAACACTGTTCGATCTGTCCCGGCTAAAAACAGAACTGACTGTAATGTATGCCATGACTGATTTTGAAGGGAAAAGTCCCATTGATCTCCTTGATTTCCTTAAGCAGAAAAATCTGAGTGAGAGCATGGGGCAGCTTTACACATTGGCATGTGTGGCAGTGACTATCCCTGTGTCCACTGCTTCTGTCGAGCGGTCATTCTCGGCCTTAAAGCGAATTAAAACTTATGCCAGAAATTCTACTGGACAGACTAGGCTTTCATCATTAGCCTTCATGTCTATAGAAAATGACTTATTGGTGGAACTGAAACGCACAGATAAACTGTACAACAGAGTCATTGAAGTCTTCTTGAGGAAAGAAAGGAGGATGGATTTTGTATTCAAATAATCAGTTGTTTTGGTGAGTACAAAGCATTTTATTTTTTATTTTATTTTAATATATTTTTGTCATTTTATGTCGTTAATATTAAATCAATATTAACGAATTAATATATATGTAATTAAAATGACAAATATATAAAAAATAAATGTTTGATGCTTCTGCAAGAGATATAGAGATGTGTGTGGCGCACTGGCTCAGCTGTGCAGTAAAAGTACTCAAGGAGACTTGTTGAATTGTTTTGGTTTAACCTTTATCAAAGTGGACATTCAGTGCTAGGAATACACTTTCACCACTGTCGCAAATATATCCTCATGAACAAATGCAAATTATTTGTTTGTTTTCTTTTATTTTCAGTGAATAGTTTGTGTCTTTATCGTCAGGTTTCTTAAATGAAATTGCTTTGGGTGCGACAATGCGCTGTTTAGTCAACAAACTTGGTTTGGTGGACTTAATAAAACTTTGTAGACTAATGCCTTAAAAGCCCCTTTTATTTTTAAGTTTTGACCGTATCCAAGCGATCTTAAAGCTGGTAGTTTAACACTCTTAATTGTAAATGCGGATATATTGATTATAAATGCTTCGGAAATATTAATATAACTCTGTTGTACTTGACTATGTTAAGGTGATGCAACGCCCGGTTATACTGCGTTTCTGTCTAAATGTATAGTTTCTAGAGCCATGGCGTCATAATGATGGTATTAAGAGGTGGAATAATTCAGGTAGGACTGTGTAGGACATCACTGAAGGCCTAGGTGTGAAATGCACGGCCCGCCACTGCTTTCTAGCAATTTCGACATGAAAGTAAGCGTCAGGTCGACGGTTGTGAACCAATTGCCTGGCTGCACCAGTTCCAGTAACTGTAGGAATCCCAACCATTTCGTCCTGTAACAGGCTGTGGTGGATCCCGCTCTTGCTGCCTGGATAGCGGATTCCTGAGACAGCGCCCCCAGAAATGAGGAACTGTCCAGGGCTGGCCCACCATAATTTGTGTCACTTCTGTGTACCACGGCGCCGAGCGGCGACATTGGGCTACCAGAATGACCGACAACTGTTCTCGTCTCACCCCCTCCAGGAGTGGGGGAATCAGACGCAGCGGTGGAAAGGCGTAGAGCATGTAAATAGGATAGAATAGAGCCCGGACAGAGGCTCTAGACTCCCTCCCTCGCACCAACGTTGGAATCCCAACAACTTGGTCCTGTAACAGGCTGTGGTGGATCCCACTCTTGCTGCCTGGATAGTCTGTATAACATTTTCAGAGAGTCCACCCCTTCTCAGCCTGTCCCTCTCAAGAGCCAAGCCTAGAGAGGTTGGCCCAGAGTGGGTAACGACCCTGTTGCACCTGCTTCCTGAGACAGCGCCCCCCAGAACTGAAGGACAGTCCAGGGCTGGCCCATCATCATTTGTGTCACTTCTGCATACCACGGCGCCGAGCGGCGACCTGGGGCAACCAGAATGACCGACAACTGTTCTCGTCTCACCCTCTCCAGGAGTTGGGGAATGAGATGCAGCGGTGAAAGTCGTAGAGCAGCTATCTTGGCCATGGCTCCTGTGCAAACGGTAGTCTGTTTTACTCGTAGGCTATCCCCTGGAAGGCACAACGCAAATACTTCCTGTGTTCTGGAGCAATTTCGACATGAAAGTAAGCGTCCTTCAGGTCGATGGTTGTGAACCAATCGCCCGGCTGCACCAGTTCCAATAACTGTTTAACATGTGGAACTTTTTGCAGGCAACATGCTCATTCAGGATGCGAAGGTCTAGAATGAGTCTGAAGTCCCCTGTCTTCTTGGGAACCAGGAAGTACATGGAGAAAAAGGCAATTTTCTCTGTCCTGATAGTGCAGCCTGTTTTTGCTAGAGGGCCTGAATTTCTGTTTGAAAGAAAACCTATCTCCCCTGGGATAATATATTTTCCTCTCTTACGCCCCTAAATCGAGAAGGGACGCTGCAGAACTGGAGTGAGTAACCCATTCCCAGTGTCCTGCCCACCCATTCTGTCAGTGCACAACTGAGCTTCCATTCCCCATAAAACTGTGTTACGGGACATGCAAGCAGCTGTGGAGCCGCAGCTAAGAAGCTGTGGTACTCTCTGGTGGCCCTCTCCGCCGCCAAACCTTCCATAAAAGGAATATTGGCCCATGGGGAACCGACATGGGAAGGGCCGAGCCCCTGCGGAGTTCCTTGAACGCACCGCGGCCACTCTCGCGGGGCCGCGCGCCTTCGTATTAACACTGTGTTTCACATTAACGGTGAAATGCATTTAATCGGAGCCGCTATACCTCGTGAGGTGTGTTTTCTGACAGCAACACGCCGGCTATAGTGTCCCTGAACGCGCACAGTGCTTGGACGGCACTTCCTGCGGTTTATTATGCCCACGTGAGCGCGCCCACCCGCTGCCTCCTTTACTGGGGTTACAGCGGGGGTGGCTCGAGTGTGGGACAGTGTTTCACAATGGCGCTGCATTCTCCCCTTTGAGGATGAGCAAGAAGCAGCATACGTCTAAGCTGCGACTTTTCCTCATCCACGTGACCGAGGAAATCGATCCTTCCGTAGACAAGGGGGCTCCCAGGAGATCATCACAGTTTTTTTTCCGGTGAGGTGGGGGTATCTTGCGGACACCCATGTTATTTGCAGCCATGGATATGAGGTCTCCGTGCGGCCCCGCACCCTCAGAATACCTACCTTTCCTGCAACCGGAGCTCTCGCTTTCAGTGGCTGTTGCCACGACGCCTCCACACACTGCCAGATATCTGTCAACGGGGGCGAGACGAAAGCCGGTTGCGCCGGGTGGGCCGGACCGTAAACGGCTTCGGCTGCAGTGGTGGGGGGAGCGGTAGTCCAACACGTTCCGCCGCCATGGCCATCACCAGGGGCAAGTCCTGGCGGGCAGACATGTGCGACAGACTTCCGTGGATTACGGACCCGGAAGTGTCAGACACCGATGAGGCGAAGTCATCTTCTTCCTCCTCGGCAAATAGAGCCATAACCCGCGTGGCTGGGATGACGAACGTTGGTGGCGTCGCCTCGGCCATCTCCTGGTCTCCCACGTCCACCACCTCCAGCTCGTCTTCGGCGTCTGGTCCCAGGCACTCGAAACAGAGCTGGTGGGGATCGGCGCCCGCTATTAAGCCGGGCATGAGGGACAGGCCCGGGTTTCCTGCAGTGGCGACTGCATTCGCTTACCTGGAGGTAAGATACTTTTTATTGTTTTGAATGCTTTTTCTCAGGTGTTGTCCCGCTCGCTGAAGAGAAAAGGATGACAGTCAGGAGGTGTAGCTGCCTTATATACTGTGCGGCCTGTGCACAAATTCAGGTAGGCTCACCTTGATTGGCTGGCTACGTTTATGCAAATTCAGTGTGTGAACGCTCGCGTATCATTGATGAAGAGTAGTACCCATGGAATCCAGTAGAGGGCGGAGCCTGTATGAGATAGAACTATACAAAACATGTCTCTGAAGTGTTTTGCTCAAAATACCATACAGATCACCCATTGTAGCATGCCTCATACCCCTCTAATTCAGCCCTGTTACTAAAGTGCTGATTCTGGGTCTGGCCCTTTAAAGGTCCCATGTCTTGGCCATTTCTACTGATCATAATTCCATTGTTGAGGTCTACTAGAATATATTTACATTGTTCAATGTTCCAAAATCACATTGGTTTCTCAAACAGCATCTCTGTATTGTATGCGTATTCACTCTCTGTCCTACACGGCTTGTTGGAGCTCCTGCTCCCCCCCTCCCTATGAGCCCACTGTGCTCTGATTGGTCAGCTCGCCCACTCTGTTCTGATTAGTCAACCACCGTTACAGCTGAACATCAGTGTTTATGTGTTACAATGGCGTTTGTTAGCAACCAGAAAATGACACCAGTAATAATAATAATAATAATAATAATACATTACATTTATAAAGCGCTTTTCCTGGTGCTCAAAGTGCTTAATGACAATGACTTAATGTAATGACAAACAGATGAGAATGCTGTGTGGGGTCTGGGTGCCATGTTGGAGGGACGTTGTGGGGCTCGCTGGAGCAGACAGTGTGAGCTGGATTACTGGTGTTGTTTCCTGGTTGCTGCGTGGGGTCTGCGCGCCATGTTAGCGGGACATTGCGGAGCTCAGCCTGAGCAACGCGTTGTCCCGCCGGCACGGCACTTAGTCTATATCCAGCATCCAGGGAAACACAGCGGGACATCCACCTCAGACTTTCCGCTCCGGGAGCCTAGTGGGGCGGACTCCTGAGCTGCTTGGGAGTCCGCCCTGGCAGAGGGTGTGCCTATTGTTCTATAGCTGTGTGCCAATTGGTCCAGACTTAGTGACATCAATAGGCCCCGGAAGAAAAAAATGGAAAAAGACAAATCTACAACGAGGCGTTCTGGGGCAGCATAGACACGTCTTTTCTGTGTTAGAGTTTTACTCTAACACAGACTTTGAGGGTTCGTGACTCTGCAGACCGTTTACATGCAGAAAAAGTTGCATAACACACAAGGGGACACACAAAGAACTGGTTAGAAATCGGCACCGGCTCGGAACCAGCCCTGGAACCACTTAAGTGGAAAAGGGGTATGAGTGGGTATCTCCCACGGCAACAGTTCATTTAACTGTGCACATTGCTGAGTGGTGCGGCACTGAGGGCAGAGCGTCACACAGTGTGATACATCATGTCTACCTGTCAGTTTACATCATGCTGTTGAGTTATTTTTAACCTCAAAACGTGATAATGTTACTTATTTTGGTGTCAATACAACAAGGTCCTGCACTCTCAGTGCTGAATTCTCATGAATTGTGCATGACTTGCTGCCGCTATCAGTGTCTGATTCACAAAAGAGATGTGATAATGGAAGTACAAACATAGCAATACACTTTTGCAGTGTGCAATCTGCCCCTTTTTTGCACCTGATTACAATTAACCATGTGCATCTGATGTGAGGGGTGAGAGCAAACCTGATCTTTGACCCCTGCATATTGCTGGTATACTCACAGGTAACAGAGATGTCATTTGGGTGCTAAATCCATCAGGGTTATATTTTACAGGTATATTTAAGTCATTTTTCCTTCCCTTGAATGCCATCTTCAGTCTTCTGTCGTATATAGGCTGCAGGCTGTGGGAGATTCAGGGACCAGAGCGAGAGAGAGAGCGGGGGAAGACAAGGCTGTCCATGGGAGCGTTATCTCCGCCCCGCCAGGCAGCCAGCCATCACCCCTGGGTGGCGACAGAGAAGGTGGCTTATATCTGAGCCACACTGATAACCCTGTACACCGTCCAACCAGACGGAGTGAGAACACATGCACTCCTGCACACACTTTCTCATATTTCTCTTTCTTACTGAATGGAAGTCCATGCCAAACTCAATCATACAATCAACCAAACACTTTTTTTACAGGGCTTTTTACGTATTTGTTTCAGGGAACTTTAAAATCTGTGCAGCACAACAACCTCTGTCTCTAGAGCCTTGCTGCAGTCAACTTCACTTTTTTATGATTTTAAAGGGTTCATACATGTGTGAAAATGTATTTTGTATCCATAGAAGAGAAGGTGTTTAGTGGTATTCAATATGACAGATTTTAGGTGAACCAATCTTGCTTATTTGTGAAATTGAATTAAATTATATTACTAATAATGTTGATGAATGACATTTTTGTAAACACATATTTGTGCCCAAATAATACGTTCTTGAGGCTGGTTCGCTTTGCTTTGGAAGAAAAAAGTCCCAAGTCTAGTGTGTGATTCAGAGAAAATTTAAGATAAGAACAAGCTCCACTAATGGCAGATTCCGCTGAAAAGTATTAATTCCCTCTCTGACTGTCTCACAGGTAGATTCTCCCTTTTTTTGTTGATCATTTTTGACCACATGTGGTTTTACTGGGATGATGTCAGAATAGCCCTAATAGCCTAGTAGTCTGACACAGTTTAGAGCCAACAAACAAAATCATACTAAAGAAGGCTTCTTACATTTGATAAAATCCACATTGCCAAACAATAACCAGGTAATCATTTAAATAATTAATTATAATTGTAATTATTATAATATGTATTTATACGTTAATCTCAAATTAATCTCACCACAGCCTCCAAAGAAAGCCTTTGACCTAAGCGGCCCTTGGTTCTCTGTGCTGCCTGAGAAGAAAGTTGTTGCCAAAGTTGAACCAGTTTTTGAGACCGAGAACCTGCAGTGGAGAAACCAAAAAAAGTAGTTCACAATTGGGCATATAGGGAAAAGGGGTATAAATTGCCCGTAGGCGTGAATGTGATTGTGGGTGGGTGAGTTTCATGGGTCGGCGTTGTGATTGGATGGCTACCTGTCCAAATGAACCCTGCCTCTGGCCCAATGTCTGTTGCTCCAGACTGGGTAAGCTAGGTATGAGAATCGCGCAAGTTAGGATATTGTATGAACAAGAGTATACAGTCAACACCAGAGGTGGGGACTCGAGTCACATGACTTGACTCGAGTCAGACTCGAGTCGCATATTTTTTGACTTGACTTGCTTGACTAACATTGATAAAAGACTTGACTTGACTTTGACTTGGTACTCATGACTTGAGACTTGACTTAAGCTTGAGACAGATGACTTGAAAGGACTTGACTGTTTAAAATGAAATATTTGCATTTGTTTTTACGTTTTTTCGAAAAACGTGATTATAACGCCATGCGCGCAAACCTCGCAACCCACTAGACGACAGGAGTGTCAGTTAACATGGCAGCGGCTAGCTTTACTCCAAAAATAGTGAAGTTTGGATTCAAGGATTATTTTGTCGATGACGCTAATAAGAAGAGAACAGCGGTATGCAGGGTCTGCAGCATAAAGATCAGTGACAGGACCACCACAACATCCAACTTCATTCTTCACTACAAAAAAAACCCACAGAGAAAGGTAGGCTACGTGACTGTGTTGTGTTAGCTAGAAAAATAACGTTAAGTTTAAGCTACGTTAGACTTGGTTTCAAATTGATTAAGCAAAGAGAAGACCAGTGTTGGGACTAAAGCGTTCAAAAGTAACGCGTTACTGTAACGCGCAACTACTTTTGTGCGGTAACTAATAGCATTACTAGTTACCTATTCCCATTAAGTAACGCCATTATAGTTACTGTGATTTAAATGGGTGTGTTACTGCGTTACATTATGTGATGAGACTGAACCGAATCTCCCTGCGGATGTAACTTACAGGCGAATACAGCAATGTCCTCTCACAGTACCATGGAAAAGTGAAAGTAACCAGAGAGGAGTGATGATTGGTTAACGCGGGGTAACATTTCAGGGTAAGCCAATCAGAGACAGAGTTAGGCGGGTCTTGCCTTATGGGGAAAATACACACACGAACACTTGCTAATGCTAACACACACACACACACACTGCAACGCTCACCACCAGCACACACACACACACACACACACACACACACACACACACACACACACACACACACACACACACACACACACACACACACACACACACACACACACACACACACACACACACACACACGCAATGGCAGATGCAAGTATCAGCGAGAGCAGCAGGGCATTTGCAACTTGGAAATATAACCACTATTTGCAATTTGTGGGGATAAAGGACGCAACAAATCTTACGGTAAAATTTAAACTGTGTGCAGGACAGAAAGCATTGTCCACATCGAATAACAGCAATGCCAATCTCCTGAAGCACCTAACTAATGTACATGTGGCTATAAAACTAGTCGCCAAATTGTTCCACTACATTTCATAATGACAATTGCTACAATGATGGGGAGTTGTCTTTTCTCTTACAGTGCCACAGAACAACACAAAAACTTGTATTTTTATTGTTATTATTTTTAAAGTAAAGTAACGTGTTACTAGTTACTTTGCTAATCTAGTAACTACTAAAGTAACTAGTTACTTTTTGAGAGCAGTAACTATAACTATTACTAGTTACTTTTTAAAAGTAACTTGTCCAACACTGGAGAACAAAAAACGGGGTAAATGAACACTAGAACCGCCAAGGGATTCATTTTTGACTAACGCTGATACTGACGGGCTGTCAGGAGAGAGAGAGAGATAGGAAAAGAGATGCCTCGTTTATTTCCCCTGTGTTATTATCAGAAGTTACTGGAAACCTTTGAATAATGTAGTTCATCTACTTTTAGTAGTTTGTTTAAATGTTTTAATTATGTTGTTTTTGTTTGTAGAAGTGCATCATTCCTTGATTTATTGTAAAATGAATCTGGACTTTTTGATCTGTTATGATGATAAACTGAAGCCATTTCTAAATGAACCCAATTAAGTGAGTTTTAAATCGTCCTGCTTAGTTTATAAGGAAATTATGAAGAGGAACAAATTAAATGGTTTGAAAATTATATCTATGTAGGTGCTGACGCTGTTGGCGGTTCTAGTGTTAACAGACATTTTAATTAAATATGTGTAATGGCAAATGCCATATATGATTTTCTTACCTGGAATTCTGCCTTTTTGAACAGACTTTTTGAGTCATGGCTATATTGTCTACAGTTTTGGGGTTAATATGAATCTAATATGATTGTCATCGGTCTAAATTAGATTTCAAATGATTAACTGTGTATGTAATGAAGATCATAGTGTGGGTTGAATCCATTTTCATAACCACTGTCTTTTAACTGAAAACTGGGCTTATTCATCAGAATTTCGTATGACTCTCACCACAGTGACTTGGGACTTGCTTGATACTTGTAGGTCAAGACTTGAGACTTGCTCATGACTTGCACATGTAGGACTTACTCCCACCTCTGGTCAACACATATCCAAACAAAAACACCTTAAAAACCTCCATTTGATCTGTTATTCACTGTGAAATCAGCGTTAGAAAACACGGATCAGTGGCACAGCAGGAGAAATGGTTAAAATGGTGTGTGTTGACAGGTATGGAGTATGTGACACCCTGCTGGAAACGTTGGTTATTTTTTATCAAAGAGTGTCCTATAATCCAGTCGGAAATGGACCTCTTAATGGCACAACGCCCAAGCAAAATTCAATATAAAATGCGTTCTTTCACACTAAACATGTTATCATGAGCATGTTAGCATGCTGACCTTAGCATGTGCTTGAACCCTCCCTCGTAGAGGTATGACAGAATATTGTGCTAAGCTAAAAGCCTGCTCCTGTTTGTGTAGTGGAAGCACAAAGGTCAAACTGATCATGATCTTTATAATTCAGTAGTGGGCCAAAGACATCCGACAGTTCTTAGCCAGTGTGTTTGTTCTAATCTGGACAGTGGACTCTCTTCAGTCCCCCATGCTATAGTACCCTCGGCCTGTGGGTGCCTATCAGCAGACTGAATGAGCTTCCAGGGTTAATAAGGAGTTCAGTGTGGTCTGCCTGAGCCACATGCCCAGAGAGCTGTTCTGGGAACATTCATATATTTTTAACATTTAGTCGGTATTATCAACCTTTGAGGACTGAGCTAACCACCTGATCTAGCTGCGCTTCAAGACCTTAAATAATTGTTTTCAGTATGAACAGATAAGATATTTGTGTGTGTGTGTGTGTGTGTGTGTGTGTGTGTGTGTGTGTGTGTGTGTGTGTGTGTGTGTGTGTGTGTGTGTGTGTGTGTGTGTGTGTGTGTGTGTGTGTGTGTGTGTGTGTGTGTGTGTGTGTGTGTGTGTGTGTGTGTGTGTGTGTGTGTGTGTGTGTGTGTGTGTGTGTGTGTGTGTGTGTGTGTGTGTGTGTGTGTGTGTGTGTGCGTGCGTGCGTGTGTGTGTGTGTGTATTGGGGGTGGGAATACCAGTTGATACATGTGATGTGAGACGAGCTGGCGCTCTGACAGGAGCTGTCACTGGAATAGCAGGGGGGTCCTTATCAATCAACCCCCCTAGCTGCCAATCAAATCCCCTCACCATGGCAACTAGGGCCCTGTTATCTACCAAGCTGTCGGCTCCCTATCTTTTTCTCTGTCTCAACATTGCAGCCAGGATCTGGGCACAACTGCAGCGTCCCCTCCACCAGAGAGATATAAAGTAATGCCTTCCTCACAGCTGTTTATCTCCATCAACCAGCTCATATCACAGTACAACAGTAGTGGATGGAAACAAGCCTTTTTCATGTTTTTCACCTTCAGATCTTATGGGAGTTTGGGGATAACAGGAGACCTCTGTTCAGCTCTGGCTGCACTGCTGCCCCTTAGGACCCCGGATTTCATGCTGTGTATATATCAGTTTAGAATACTCTATTGGCATGGCCACATATTACTCTCAGCATCTTTACACAACAAACAGGCTGATAAGCCACCGTATATTCACTGAACAATGATGCAGATGCTTTTCTCAATGCCAGAAGGAAATACCAAATCATTAATTCACATCATTTATATTAAAGTATATGGTCCAAAGCATCACCTGCAGCATGTTTCCACAAACATCTGACTGTATCTGGTTACCAAGTCAGTGATGGAAGGAAAGACAAAACATTTAAAAAACAATATGGTCTCCTGCTGTTCTTCCTTCAACACTAACACGCTGACACAAAGTGACACAAACTGACACAAACTAATACACAATGCACGAGAAGGGGAAAGGCAATCTTGGGTCTTTGTTTAACAGTAGCAGAATGAATATGTAAAGAAGGGCTCATAAATAGAGAGCTGAAAGACACCCAGCTGAGTTTGTTCTGAGACACACACACACACACACACACACACACACACACACACACACACACACACACACACACACACACACACACACACACACACACACACACACACACACACACACACACACACACACACACACACACACACACAGGGCCTTTCAGGCAAAGACAAGCTGCACTCAATCAAAGGTCTGTAAGGGAAATAGTTGTTAACAGATCAATCAGCTGTAGGGTGAGAGCAACAGAAGACAATCTATCCATTGCTGGAGCTGAAGCTGTATGCTAATGAGCAGAGCACTGCATCAATGCATACACACACTTTAGCTGCTGCTGGGAGAGAACTGAGCAGGGCTTTAGGAATGATGGATGAACAAGCTAATAAAGAAATGTCATGCTTCACACAACATCTAATAGTGTTACATGCTGTATAAACATGTGTGAGTCATGCATAGTCTGCCTTCCTCACAGTGCATCACTTTCTGCAATCATACTGCCTTAAACTCAAGGAATTTAAGTTGAAACATTTTCCAATTGTTTTGACACACAGCTTTCCAGTGTCATCAGCCTACACACCACAGTGTAGGCTGTAACATTATGCCATCTAACATACACTATATAGACAAAAGTATTGGGACACTCCTCTGAATCATTGAATTCAGGTGTTTCATTCAGTCCCATTGCCACAAGTGTATACAATTATTAATATCACCACCAGAACTGCGGGAGCTTCATTGGTTTTAATGGCCGAGCAGCTGCATCAAGCCTTACATCACCAAGCACAATGCCAAGCGTCGGATGGAGGGGTGTACAGCACCAAAGGCCCTCTCGTCCCACATCAGTGTCTGACCTCACAAATGCTCTTCTGGATGAATGGGCAAAAATTCCGGCAGACTGCAAAATCTTGGAGAAAGCCTTCCCAGAAGAGTGGACGCTGTTATAGCTGCAAAGGGGGACCAACTTCATATTATTGCCTAAGAGTTTGGGATGGGATGTCATAAAAGCTCCTGTAGTTGTAATCAGTGGAGACCGGCACATGGGGGCACCGCCCCACCTCTTCCTACATTCTAGATTGCCATTAAAAAATATTGTAATAAAAAAAATGTAAACTTTTTTTTTTAATATACAAGGTACATATTATATAGTTGGTGTCAGTTGAATGTATAATCTACAATAAAATATCGATACAAATTGTTTTACGATGTTTAAAGTTACTGATAAGCCACGTGTTTCCTGCTTGGGGCGCAGAAATCTTTGCCCATTGACTCTCGTTATAAGTGGTGCATGCGCAGTCCGCACCTCTTCAATGCAACAGATCGGGGCGCACCAAACTGCACCCAAAGCAGCTGTTGACACCGCCAACAACTAGGGGGCAGAAGGAGCACCAGAGTGACTGATTGACGTTTGAGTGAGAGAGAGTTAGACGGAGTGTAAACAAAACTAGATAACAAATATGGAGAAGGAAAATGATGTTTAATCACTTAATTAAACACTCTTTGAGAGGAGGACACTGGAGGGAAAGCTGAGAGTAACAGAGCTCGGACCTGATCATTCTGACATAGGCGGGAGTTAAAGAGCAACGTGCAGGTTTATTTTTTTACTACATTTATGCTTAACCTTGCCTGAAAATTACAATTAAAAAAGTGAATGCAGGATTTGATATGTTTTACAAGACATAAGGGCAGGAATTCAGAGGGAAATGAGCCGTTTTG
>NC_136909.1:52473869-52573631 GCF_949606895.1 Notothenia rossii
AATCAGTTCAGTGGCTGTGTATTGCAATGATGCTCGAAATGTCCCTTATAGGCCTACGTCTGTTTCCGGTTATTTTTATTTTGAAATTCAGTTCCTGACGGACGCCAAAAAAGCCAGAGATTATGGAATCAAACAAATAAATAAAAACAAGGATAATTGTGTGTTATTGGTGAGTAAATAAGTCTGTTATTTAGGAAAGAATAACAAATTAGAAGGAAAAAAAGATTTTAAAAAATACAGATTTCATTATTCTGAGGCTCTGAGCCCCATTTCTTTTCCTCACAGACGACAAAAAAAGTCCGACATTATACGATTTAAAATAAAAACAATAATCCTGGCTTGATATTGAGTAAAAACATGTTTTTATGAACCCCACAGCTTCCGGTCTTCCAAGACCCGAACAGACAAAAAGACGTGCTGCAGGCACGAAACATACAACCAATAGAAATACATTGCTTTTAAAATCGTTCTGTCTGACGCGAAAAAAAGGGGAAAATCGTGTTGGTGAACACGAATCAATAGATTAAATGTCGTGACTTTAATACGAAATGCCGTGAGACTGGGTTGACCGAAGGCTAGCTTACTAGTTTAGCTGACCACATAGTGTTGCAAAGTTCAATTAAAAAAAGTCAGCTAATGTGCTTGTTCCATGTTATTCTACTTTTCTGTCTTTTCCATACAGGTCATAGTTGAGCCACTGCATGATAGGTTGTGTGAGGTGTTCCCGTTTTAAGCCATTTCTTGAATGCAAACCTTAGCATGGAGTGTTTGTTACACACACTTTGACACAAGTACTTGATTTCAGTATGTTAACTACCCAAGGATCATTGTTGGTTATCGTTCATTATTTAAGCGGCCAAATTAGCTTTGCTCCAGTATCTTACAATGACTTTTAGGATTGATGAAGATTGATTTGAAGGAGCACAGTTGCTCTCGGCATAAAAAAACACACTGTAGCTGTATTGATTAAAATATTTGCATGTCTGCTCTCAACACCTCTATGATTTTTGTTAATTGCTGCCAAGTCTCTGACCGAGACTCAGTTGTGAATACACAAGATGTCTGCAGGTGCATAAACCTTCAGTCTAGGCCTACACTGTGTAATAAACACTGGGCTTTCTTTAGCTCTTTCCATGACAACAACTTTGCTGTGTTATTTGCATCACAGACTAATTAGTCCACATTGGCTCTGGTATACATGTTTTGTCTGTGGCCCATGTGGCATCAAAATATATCACATCCTGGTCATGATAAGGTTCTTTTAATTTTCTGTATTTTTAAATTGTTGCTTGGAGTATGCATTTTTAAAAGGCTTCAAAATGTAGTTAGTTGGGAGTGCAACACAATTGTGTTCACAAGTGTTCAGCAAAAGGTTAAGGACTGACAGGCAACAGTTGACCTAGGTCAACCTCAAAGAACGGCAACGTATGTTCCGAGCCAGGTCCAGAATGTGGCCGCTGCTGAAATCACTGGTTGCAGATGGTCAGCTTGTGCTGGGCTATACGTGGAACGAGCTCCACCCAACAAGGTTAGACACACCTCTGACCACAACTCCCATGGCCAAGCAGAATTCCCACTTGAAATCCTTTATGAGTTGAGTAAAATTATCCCAATACTTTCACTATATATAAACTCTTTAGAAAAGTCTTGTATGAGCAGGAAAATGCATTTTCACAAAGCTGAAACAAACACTTCTTCCACCACCAGTGGTTAAAGAACACGTTGTCATTCCCAACATGAGATGATTCCTTGCCACTGTAATACATTCTCATTTAATGAGTCAACTGTCAGTGAAGAAATGTAAACCTTATTGCAGCGCAGTTCTTGTGACATCAGCATCTGCCTGGACAGTATAGAGGCAGATGTCTGATGTCATTTCCTGTTTAGCTGCTGTTTTGCTTGTTTGCGTAATTGAATTTGAACTTTCACTGAGGGTTTCTTTGATCTGTTTTTGTTAAACACAGTTAACTTAGCATACTAAACAGCCAATATTTACATGAGTTGTGATCACTGCCCAACAACACGTGATGGTCCCTGATCTGGGATTTTTTCAAGCAGTGCCCTTCTCTAGCCATTATGTATATCCAATCACATGGCAGTTCAGCTCTCCAAACAAAAATAACTGATGCTATTTTCACAACCTGGCTCTAGTCACGGCTCAGCCAATCACAGTTTCATCTGAAGAAGCTGCTTTTGTTGTGTTTTGTGTATTAGTGACCATAAAGAGCCTTCATACGCCCTATTGGATCCCAGCGACCAGGCTCAGGGCCACGACTGGGAAAAAGTTGTTTTGTTATTCGTAGATGCAGACACTCAGGTCTCCTTTTGTTGGGGATTCACCATTACAGGTAGTTGTGAACTGTCGCTACTTGTTAAGATGAGGGCCTAGTACACAATGACTGCAGCAAGGTACAATGACTTCAAATAGGTTTCAAGTTAAACTCCCTCTGCACAAAAGAAGGACCCGGGCCCTCAGGTCACAGACACTCAGTACCTCATTGTGTATTGAGCCGTGTATTGGTGATTTGTTGTTTTTCGGCCCTTTAGTCGTAAATGAACAGAGTAACAGAGTAATAACATGTCTGTTCCTCGTTTGCCAGTGAAAGAACAGTGAATGGAGGAGAGCCTGCTGTTTTTGTGACCCTGCAGAGCAGTGTTGTGAAGCTGCTGGGGGCCGGGTCTGGACAGGCCAACAGAGACCACCACACACTGTCCACCTGCTGCTGCCCTCTGTCTCATAACTCAGGAGCGTCCTCTAGTGGACGTTTCTGTTCTATGCAGTTAATTAAAGCTCAATGTATTAATCTACAGTCACTCCACCTTATATCTCCATATCTCTACATACATAATATCATTTATATCTACAGAGCAGTTAGCACCTGCTATTAATCCTCTATTCCTCTAGTTTTCCAAAATAAATCCCACAATAATTGAAACTAAACAATTTTGTACCTATAATTTACAATAACTGTAATGCAGCCCACAAAAAGAGTGAAAAATATTTGAAAGCAGTTTTTATTTTTAAACAATCGTCGAGGCTGTAGCTTCAAGACAAAAAGTGTTATTGAATGCAAATGATCTTATTTACTGTTCAAAAGTTAATTATTAACTTTGGGTTGCGTTGGAAATGTCAGTTTAGCTTAGGAAGGTTCTTAACAGAGTGAAATAAGAGCTGTTCAAATTCTCTAGATGATAGGAAAGGAGCTTTGAAACTTCCTTCACAACCTCCTTTAGTTTAGGAAACACTGGACCTTCCTTTACGAAAGAAAAGGAGAAAATGCTGTCCCACAATGCCTTGCGGCATGTTTGCAAACATGTTTGAATGGTGATATACATAGTGATAGGTTAAGGCCTAACAAGTTTATAAAAAATACATTTGTATTTATTTAAAAATATTTTCATACAATCATACGTATTGGGATTATTGTGGATTGAGCACACTTTTGACTTCTTTCAATTTCAATTCCAACCTAATGAAGAATACATGTTTCACTGTTGTCCACATTCATAAAGCATAAAACAACACCCTCAGAGCCCGGTGCAAAATTGTATAGATGCGTTTACAGTAGTCCGCCCTTCTTATTATACATCCATGTTGTCCGCTGTATAAAAAACTTTAGTTTTCCCCACAGCAGACGCACATTTATGACGTCCGCTGGCGCATTATAAATACGTCGATAGTGAAAGTGCAGTCGGATTCTCTAAAGTACCGCAGTCTCTTCTCCTAAGTCCTTTTGAATTCTCCTATCCACTATCCCTTAATCCCTAGACATTTCACTCAGAGGTCAAGGAATAGGCGATAGGAGAATTCAAACGATAGGAGCTGATTTTTGGACAATTCGACTGCAACCTTTGACCCGGTCAATAGCCCTACATTTTCACCTACACCACACGCACACTGCTCATCCACATCAAAGCCAGCAGGTGGAAAAACGCCCTAACACATACACATTGAGGAGTGAAAGGCTGCAATCAACATGTGCTGCTTTAATGATGTGGGAGAATAAACATGTGGGTAGCAGCAGTCAGCAGAAACCAGCTCAGATGCTTATTGGCTGCCCCCGTTAGCATACTAGCATCTGTGGCCATGTCTGTGGCCCCAGGGCACTGCGATTAACATTTAAAGCAGGCCGTGGGCCCCCCCCTCCCCCGCAACTCCTCACCTCTTTCATGATAATAGTCAGATCACTGACCAGTGACATTATGGTAGAAGTGTATTCCATTCTTTTGTTTGGCACAGTTTAACCCTTAAAGTCTGCCTTTTTCATCATCGGATGAAAATGTAACATACATTCTTACAGGCACAGGTCGACGATGATGAGAAAAGCCTGGTGCTCAGCTACCTGTCTCCACATTTTGGTCAAGGCTCTCAGAAAAACCTTCTCCCCATGGGATGAAGCCACGTCACTGCGGCCTTTACATTAAATCCTTTATTTTTGTTTTTTTGCTCCCTCAGTAGCGTTTCAAGGTTTTTTTTTAGTACAGACCTCTGTCCAACGTTAGACAACATAAAACCGCAGAATCAGACAACAAAAAAACTTCAAAGTTAACTGCCACCTGACCAAACCTTTAACTTATCACACATCCACTTAGATCCAGTTGGTGAAAACAGCTGGGCTTTATGAGAAGTTAAGTGAGGGGTGATGGGAGAGAGTAAGAGGCGACTTAGAGTGATTTAACTTGCTGTGACCCAGCATGGACCCCGACTTACTCGGTAAAGATCCATTTAGGGGGTGGCAGAGCACTGAAACTGAGAGAGAAAAAGCTGTGAGCAGTTAAACAAAGAGAGAGGATCACTCCTAAGCTGGCTTCATTTAATTTGTTTCTGGAGCATTTCAAGACCAAAACCAACAGTATTTTAAGAAAATAACCTGTCAGATTTATTTTATAAGCCATTGGGGGTTGTTGTGTTGTTACTGTTATATGATATTAGCTTTAGGGCTGGCCATTACTGCAGTATGTCTGTGAACAGGTCCCGACCCAGCACTGACCAGGAGAAGAAATGTAAACTTGCAGACAGAAAATGAATCATTCATAACCATTTTGGGCATGTAAGGATGAAGTAGAAGTTGAGCGACCGCAGCTTCACAACATGATGATGAGATCCCTCTCAGTCTGCATGTTGGTGTATTTATGTGAGGGAGGAGACATATGCATGGCCTCACAGTGTGTGGTGGTGCGGTGGTAAAGCATAAAGAATAGGCCGGCCCCGTTGTAACCCACTCTGGGACAAAACCCTTACAGGCTGTAGCAGAGAAGTGCTATATTCATCAGCTACCTGCCAGAGGGAGACAGCCAGTAGCAACACTCTGAGACAGAGCAGGGAGGGACAGGGACACGGACGGCAGGAAACGGAACTCTGGTAAACTTCATGCTGTGTTACCAGGGAGTTATGGAGAGTAAAGGTACCACAAGAGACATGCTTTGTACTTTTCAAGCACTCAATAGGTGACAAGAGCTGGGTCACTGCACATCAAATGACAAAAACTCCATAGTTTCCAGCGAGCATTAGGACGTTCACACATCAAACAATGCATTACATTTTCCTCAAATACTCTGTCCACAGTTCATTTAAGCCAGCTAACTCTGAAAATGTTTCTTTTTCTTTCCATTTCGGGCCTTGGTTCTCACTATGCCCACATCTAAAAAACAATCATTAAAAACATTCTGGTTGTTTTGTAAAACACTGAGGTGAATAAACAAGGGGGACAGGAAGCTGTTAGGCTTCACGTTGAATGACTGGAGATGAGAACCCGATATGCAAGCACTTGCAAAAAAGGGCTTTATTTTAGACCAGGAGAGGACGCTGAAGGAATCCTGGAACCGAGGTTCAGACCGGGACGAGGAGCTCCGAGAGGGGAGACGAGGAGCAGGACAGACCAGGGAGGCGGCTGGACAAGGCAGGCGGAGCGGCAGGTGTGTGGATCTGGAAACAGGAAAAAAGCAGGGTTAGGAAGGTATATCCTCTCACTAGGAGCATCAAAAAAGTTTACTCGGCAAACATGCTAAGTAGGCCTGGACGTTAGTTTACCACTGAAGAATAAACGAAGAACTGGCGAAGACTGAGGATGAGAACTATGGGATTTAAGCAGGTGCAAGTGAGTAGTGGCAATCAGCGAGATGATCAACAGCAGGAGCGGTGTGGAGACGGAAATCCAAAAGTAGGTCAGCCAAGTCAAGCCAGGACGACAGACATACAACAATAGAGAAAAAAGAGGAAGGCCGCACTGTGGATCCTCACAGAATCATCTCTAACGCAGCGTCCACACGGCGGCGTGCATTGAAGCTTGCCGGTGGGCGTGTCTGAAACTCGTCCAACAACCAATCACATGAATCTCCCGCCCCGGACACACAAGCACGTGGTTTGATTCGCTAGAGCTTGTACTGGCATATGATTTGATTGGCTGACGCTTCCGTCGAAGCTTCAAAAGTAGAACATTGCTCAACTTTTGAAGCGAGCAACGCGAGCAAAGCGAAGCAACGGAACCACAATGCAGTTTGGCAAAGCGTGACATCACCCCGTTCAAAGTTGGGAAGAAGCGTTGAAGCTTCAACGCATGCCGCCATGTGGACGGGCCGTAAGAGTGTATCTCAATGTGCATACTTCTGTATTTCCACTTACCACACTACCTGGTCAAAATGTACACTGAGCATGTGTAGTGTATGACATGGCAGTGTACCAAGGGAGAAAAGGAGCACTAGTGTTTCCCTTTTTCACCATGGACCTCAGTGTAGAGTCATAAAGGGTGTCGAGTGTCATACAAGTGTCCTCATCCTCTGTAGTGTGGATGAGGACACTTGTTATTTTGTGTTTGTTGACTTTTATTTGAGCAGATCACACTCTGATTTTTTTCTTTTTGTGCCATTTTGCTGGATATATTTTTCAATGTTTACAGCGTTGCTGTTGCTGTTTTTTTAATTTTATTTTCGAGTTAAATGCATCAATCTGGTGCATTTTGAGGGGGAAATAAAGAGACTAGATCTATGGAAACACCCATATGAAACAGAACTGTATACATTTAAATAATCATAAAATCATAAGAACATGGCCATGACCAATAACATACCATATCCAATAGGAAAAAACATTGAAAGTCGTTTATTTATTTATTTTTGATTCATTTATAGTTGTGAGTGTGTCTGGGCCCCTGTATAAAGGTTCAAGTTTCAAGGTTAGTTTATTTGTATAGCACATTTTAAGACACAGAGGCAATCAAAGTGCTTCACATAGGCATTCAACACATAATAGTTCAAAACATAAAAAACACACAATCAAAAACACAGCTGTTTAGGCTAATTTAGTTCTGACTCTGGGGATGACGAGTAAACCTCCTGATGATCTGAGAGCTCTGAGTATTTTGGTCCCAATCCATTAAGTGCTTTTTATGTAGAAAGTAGGATTTTGAACTGTATCCTTTGTTTAATAGGAAGCCAGTGCAGATTTTTTAGAACTGGGGTGATGTGGTCAATTCTCCTGATGTGGTCAATTCTCCTAGCAGCAGCGTTCTGGATGAGTTGCAGTTGTTATTTTTTACATAGACCTGTGAAAACACTGTTACAGTAATCAAGTCTGCTAAAAACAAATGCATGGACTAGTTTTTCGAGGTCGTGTTGGGTAATAAGTGTTTTCAGTCTGGCTATGTTTTTCAGGTGATACATAGCTGATTTTGTGATTCCTTAGATGTGCTTTTTGAAATTTAAATCCAATTAAACCAAGGTTTCTGACCTTGTCTGATGTTTTCAACAGTATTTATTCCAATTGAGTTCTGATATTGGCCTGGTCCTTTTTAGAAACAAAAACAATTGTTTCCGTTTTGTCCTTATTAAGTTGCAGGAAATTGTCATTCATCCAGGTGCTGATTTGTTGTATGCAGCTTTTCAGAGATTGTAATGGTCCTTTTTCGTCAGGGTTTATTGTGATATAAATCTGAGTGTAATCTGCATAGTTATGGTAAGATATTTTGTAGTGGTGCACGATCATTATCGGCCCGATAATTATCGGTCCGATATTAGGAATTATGACGTCATCCCGATAAACCCGATAAAAGTATTAATAGCCCCGATAATATACAATATATTTTTTGGGTAAAAAAAAAGAAAAAATACTGCGGTGTGGGTGGATTGGGATGAGGGGCGCTTGTTTTTCACTCGGCTCCTCCCGTTTTGCCAGTACTGTGGTATTAGTGGTTTAGGAAGAGGGGAGTTTTTCACAAATCCAGCGCTCCCTAACTCATGCCTGACTGTGACGTAAATGGTGTGCGGCCGTGAAGCCAGGACAGTAAACAAACATGTCGTCGGTAGTATGGTACTATTTCAAAGTTTCAGAGTTAGATAGTTTGCTTGCTATTTGTATTAACAAATGCAATGCAGAAGTTCCACGAGGAGGGAAAAAGGCAACAGGTACATTTAATATATATATATTATATTGTTATCGGTATCAGTATCGGTCTTGAGAAGCAGGAAGTTATCGGTATCGGCATCGGTTTCAAAAAAACAATATCGTGCATCCCTAATGTTTTGTATTGTTTCAGGATATGAGCAAGAGAATTGAACCTTGGGGAACTCCCCGTCATGGGTGTTTTTTGAGATTTGTAAGGACCAACGGATACAAAATACTCTCGGTCCCGTAGATACGATTCAAACCAGTGAAGGGCTTTTTCCAACCCAGTTTTCCAATATGTCCACTAAAATGTTGTGGTCAGCCTCACCTGTCTCCCTCCTCTCCCCCCTGCTCCTTTTTGAGGCAGCAGCAAAGACTAGTTTTTAGCTCTCAACAAGTTTTAAAAGTTTATCTTACCTTTTTTCACAATTGTTTTCTTTTTATTAAATCACATTTTACTAATCACTCCCCCCTCAAATGGAAATGTGTTTACATAAATGGTGACCAAACTGTTTGAGACCCACTGAGATAACTTAGACTAAGTTAACTATCTAAACACTGAGAGAGTCCTTAACTTCACTGAGCCTCTCAGTCTGACAGGAGAGGACCCTCCTCCACCTTGTTGTTGAAACAGCTCCTTATATCCGTTATCGCAGCTAGCAAGCAGCAGATCTAACAACAACAATATTGTAACCGGTGCACGCTCTCTCTCTCTCGCTCGTGCCACACATACACACACCCTCCCGAGCTTGAATGACACACAGAGACCAATTGAGGGCTTTGATGTATGATCTGTATGACAGTGGCCATGTTGGCAGGCCACATGATGTGGACAGAGTTGCGTTCACATTACATACACATTTAAAAAAATCCTCTAACAGTCCAGGCCATCAGGGAACCTCCCGGTCCTCCCGGTGGCCAGTCCGGGCCTGGCTGTGTGTGCAGTTAGGGAGCTGAGTGAAGCGCAGTGGATAGACTCAACACATCACTTCATTTGGTTTCCTAACCTGCTTATTTCTCCTGATTTTAAATAAAACGTCAGCACCAAATTACACATCCGCATTAAGTTTAGGAATATTATTTATGAATAAAAGATCCTTCTTTGCAATGTTTACCAGTCTCCTTAGGCGTTTCAGTCACAATCATTCAACTGGAATATATACAATATTGATACAAATGTATTACATGAAAATATGATTTAATGTTCATTGTTTAGAGTTATTCTAAGGCTTTACTCATAGGTAACTCACAGAAAGATCAGACTGTTGAGAGTGTTTAACACTCCAAAGGAAGAGAACGCAATGAACCCTTGAGCACACCAATTGGCTAAAAACAGAAAATCCAAAAGCATCTGTTAAATGTATCGAATTTAAAAAGATGCCTATCACAAACTATCAGAGTGATAGTACATCAAACACACTTAAACTGGCTTTATTAAATGTCAGGTCTTTAGCAGGTAAATCATTTTAAATCAATGATTTTATCACCAAGCACAACCTGGATTTTATGTTTTTAACTGAAACTTGGTTAGACCAAAACAACAGCACAGCTGTTCTTATAGAATCAACCCCTATAGGATATGGATATATGTCCCCGAAGGTGAGGAGGGAACGTCTATGGTGGACTTTGTGGAAAAATTACTATGGGACACCCTTGTCCTCCCCCCCGCTACCGAGCTCCACATCGAGAGGGCGTTCTGGTCACTCGTCCCAAAGCCCCCCGGGGGACCAGGAGACAAACCACGGTCAATAATAATCAGATTTAACCGCTACAAAGTGAAAGAAGATATTTTGCGGAGGGCCTGGGGAAAGAAACAGGTGTTTTTAAATGGAAGAATTATATACTTTGATCAAGACTATCCCCCTGCAGTCCTGCAGAAGCGAAAGGAATACTCCGAAGCGAAACGGGTGTTAAAGCAGAACAAGATCCGCTTCCAGACTCCGTTCCCCGCCAAGCTGCGAGTATACTATGAGGATGGGACGCGGCTGTACCAGACGGTGGACGAGGCTACAACGGACTAAAAGAGGTCTGCCCGTCAGAGTGACCAAGTCCAAGGAGAGCCTGGCTGAGCAACTGGCCCGCTATGCCTGGAAGGTGGTCGGAGGATCTGAACCACAGGGGGCAGAGGATGCGCGAGAGCAGGGCATCAGAGAGAAACTACGGATCTTCAGGAGGGAGCCCTCGCCCCTCTCAGAGGAGATGTGACGTTTGGATAACTTGGAAAACGTCGGTGAGCAGATCTAGATTTAAAATGAACAGGCACTTTATATTTTGTTTGCTATTTTCATCACCTTACCCCCTCCAAATGGGAATACACACGGGAGGAATACACGGTGTGATGGATGGAGACTGTTATCTTCATGGAGACTGCAACGGGGGCCCACAGACGAGAGAGGCTTTCCCCCATGGCTAGATGTTCTCTCTAGCCCAGGCAAGGGTCATCCACGGGAGAACCCTACCTTGGAATCACACATTTGTTATGTTACATGTTTTGTTTTTCTTTATTGTTCAGGGAGTAGATCGCTTATTATTTTCTTCATTAGATTTGAAACACAGAAAGTAAGAGACAAATGGCTAACGACACAGTAAAATTCATCTCCTTTAATATGAATGGGCTGTTGGATCCGATTAAACGCAGTAAGATTTTAACTAAAATGAAAAAAGAACAACCCCATATAGTGTGCCCACAAGAAACCCATCTAAACGATAAAGAGCATGAAAAACTTAAAAGAATGGGTTTTACTAATGTATTTGTCTCCTCATACAAATCAGGACACAGAAGAGGAGTTGCTATTCTCATCTCAAGCAAGCAAAACTTTGAGAAAGTCTTTGAAATGAAAGTTAAGGAGGTCAGGTTTGTTTTAAGGGGTAACATGGATGGAAATCCAATGACTCTGTTGAATGTTTGCGCACCTCCTGAAAGTGATTTTAATTTCTTCCAGAAAATTGTTGATGTCATTATAATGGAAACTACAGGTATTCTAATATGCGGGGGGGACTTAAATGTGCACTTACAACCTGAATTAAACTGTTCTAGGAAGAAAACTAATGGTACAAAATCTCTACATAAGAAAGTTAACAAACTCTTTGAAGATGTTGGTCTGATTGATATATGGCGGGACCTATTTCCTAAAAGAAGAGACTATACTCATTATTCCGCCCCTCACTCTTCAAACACGAGAATAGATTATTTCTTAACATTTGGTAAAGATAAAATAAACACGCGTGGAATTGGATCAATAGAATTAAGCGACATTACATGTCACTTTTTAGACATTTTTATCCAAAGCGACTTACATACTCCATACTGTGGACCATCCCCACAGGAGCACTTTGGGGGGAAGTGTCTTGCCCAGGGACACAGCGACATGCTGACTGCAGTGGGGTTTGAACCTGCATCCATCTGATCCCCATACCAAGGCGCTATCCACTGCCACACGCCTCCTCGTGACCATGCACCCGATATATCTGACAGTTGATCTGGACCTAAGACCAAAGAATAATCTATGGAAACTAAATTCAAGTTTACTCAACAGCAAGAAGGATTTACAAAATAAATTGAAGGAACTAGAAAGAAAACACAAAATTAGACAGACTGCATTGGAGGAGATTAAGAAAATAAGGAACGAAATCAACAATTTGGCTACACAAGAAATTGTGCCTCTTAAACGGAGGTACTATGAGAGCGGGACTAAATCTATGAAAGGACTGGCATGGAAACTTGAAAAAAATATAGCAGAGAATACAATCCACAAAATCAGGGATCCAAGAACCAAAATAATAAAAACCAAATTAAGTGATATCCAGGAAGCTTTTGAAGCATTCTACAACAAATTGTACTCTGGAGTTCCAGGGGGCAGACTTACTCAAATTGACACTTTCTTAAGCTCTATAGATCTGCCGACCCTAAATGAAGAACAAAATAAAATGATGACCGTTGACATAACTGAAGGTGAATTAAAAATTGCAATAAGTAAACTCGAACTAAGCAAGTGACCAGGATCAGATGGCTATACGGCAGAATGGTATAAGGAATTTATGGGCGAGTTAGCACCGATTATACTCTCAACACTCAATTGGGTCTTAAAAAAGGCTCAAACACCACCCAGCTGGAACAAAGCGATAATATCTGCAATACCAAAAGAAGGAAAGGACAAAATGGAGTGTGGATCATTCAGACCAATATCTGTTCTTAATGTGGATTACAGGCTTTTTACTTCCATTATGGCCAGACGTTTAGAACAATTCCTGCCTAAATGGATCCACAATAACCAGAGAGGTTTTATTCGACAACGTCAAACACAAGACAACATACGAAGGACACTACATGTCATAGACCACATTCAAATAAGTAAAACTGCTAGAATCCACTTCAAGACAATGGTCCTACTTGCGTACCATGCTGCGAATGGATCTGGCCCTTCCTACATCCAGGACATGGTTAAACCGTACACCCCAGCACGTGCACTCCGCTCTGCATCAGCCAAACAGCTCGCTGCACCCGCACTGCGAGGGGGACCCAAGTTCCCATCAGCAAAAACACGTGGGTTTGCTATCCTGGCTCCAAAATGGTGGAATGAGCTCCCCATTGACATCAGGACAGCAGAAAGCTTACACATCTTCCGGCGCAGACTGAAAACTCATCTCTTTCGACTCCACGTCGAGCGATAGAATTACTAACAAAGCACTGACCGTAATTTTCGGACTATAAGGCGCACCTGAATATAAACCGCAGCAGCTAAATTGAATGATGTGTACATATATAAGCCGCACTGGACTATAAGCCGCAGGTGTTTTAATGTTTCATTACCATATGTAAGGGTTCGTGCACAGAGGGGATTGTCGGGAAAGAGATGGCTGTTTGAGGAAGCTCCCATTTATTAACATTTAAACAAACAAGTTGCATATTTGCATAACGTATTCAAGTGTTACCATTTAGTGCAATAGTAGCTACAGAACATGTACTGTGCTGTGTAAACTGTACTGTATCACATAGCGTTTCAGACACACAAACTTTTCAACTTTCAAACTTAAACGGTGCGCTCCCAGCGCACGTACCGGCAGTGATCTACAGCAGTGGTTTTCAACCAGTGGTACGGGGACAAACTGTCTCGCTCTCGTAATGTCTGTCTGTCTTGCTCTCGTTCTGTCTCTCGTACCACTCTCGGTTCCACTTTTACTTTTGCGCGCTACCTGTCTCACTCTTTTCCGGCCTCCAGCTTTTCCTGCTGGAGCCCGCAGCTTAAAGGTGGGGGGCGCGGACCGGCCATAGAGCCCATAGAGTTAAAGGTGGTGGACTGTAACCTGTAAAATCCATAGATTTAGGAGGTCCCCTAGTGGCCGTTAGCTGTAAAAATCCATAGATTAGCCGCACCGTTATATAAGCCGCACCTTCGAAAAATGGGAAAAAAGGCGCGGCTTATAGTCAGAAAATTACGGTATATACTAATAAAGGACTGGCTTATCTAAAGCCAGTTGAGTAGCACTTGAAATGTTTTAGCTCTATGAAACCTGATGTACTTATATGATTCTGTTTTCTTCAAGGTTGTATTTTGTCGGTCGAACGCACTTATTGTAAGTCGCTTTGGATAAAAGCGTCAGCTAAATGCAATGTAATGTAATGTAATAATGTAAAATTGAGGCAATGGTGATAAGCTTGGATGCTGAAAAGGCTTTTGACTCTGTAAATTGGGATTTTCTCTATCGAGTTCTACATAGATTTGTACATGACACAATTATTAAAACTGTCATTATACAACAAGCCAACTGCTAGAATTAAAGTTAATGGATATTTTTCAAATAGCATTACCCTCGAAAGAGGCTCGAGACAAGGCTGTGCATGGTCACCGCTATTCTTCGCACTGTAGTTGGAACCATTGGCTCAATACATAAGACAAAATTAAGAGATTAGGGGAATTACTAATCATGGGTGGGAACAGAAGCTGGCTTGCTACGCGGACGACATTTAGTTTTTTTTGGCTCAACCAACAAACTCTCTCCTTAAATTTATGCAATCACTTGAACAATATGGTCGACTGTCAGGATACAAGGTCAATATTGCTAAGACACAATTGCTTACTTACAACTACAGCCCACCAGGTGAAATTAGAAATAGATACCCTTTGGCATGGCACACAGAGCATTTGAAATATGTACCAAAGGATCTTTCAGAACTATCAGAATACAATTACTCACCTTTAAAAAAAAAGATTAAGGAGGACATAGCTTGATGGAACCTAATCCCTTTCTTTAGTCTCAGCTCAATAATTGAATCCATCAAAATGAACATACTGCCAAGACTACTTTATTTGTTCCAGACCTTACCAATAGAGATTAACCAAAAACAATTTAACGAGTGGCACAGAATAATATCAAGGTATATATGGCAGGCTAAAATACCTAGAATTTGTTTTAAAACTTTACAATTAGCAAACAAAAAGGGGGGGGGTGGGCCCTACCTTCCTTTAAAGAGTATTACCGGGCAGCAAAGCTGAGGCCCAAGGTATGCTAGGGCAATCCATCGTATGATGCCCAATGGAAAACCATTGAAGAGAAAATATTATCCATCAATCATAGCTGACAGCGACCTACAGGGCTACATACATAACATTGAAAACCCATGGGTAAAACTGACTCTTAAAGTATGGAAAACAGTCATAACTGAGTATAAATTAGAGGAACATATTACAATTCTGAAATGGTGTGCATATGACACCGACTTTACTCCAAATAAATTAGACACTAGATTTAAGGATTTGGACAGGCAAAGGAATAACTGCTCTTTGCAACATAGGCAAGCAAGGCAAGGCACGTTTATTTATAAAGCACCTTTCAACACAAGGCAATTCAAGGTGCTTTACAAAAAATGAGACATTAAGAAAATGGCATTTAAAATCAGTCATTAAAAAACAAAGATAATAAAATAAACATTAAAATAAAAAATACATGGATAAAAGTTACAGTGCAGCCTAAGATATGAATAGTTCAATTAAAAGCAGCGACAAAAAGAAAAGTATTTTGCCTGGATTTAAAAGTAGTCAGAGTTGCAGCGGACCTGCAGGTTTCTGGGAGTTTGTTCCAGATATTTGGAGCATAATAACTGAACGCCGCTTTACCATGTTTAGTTCTGACTCTGGGGACAGAAAGCTGACCAGTCCCTGAAGACCTGAGAGATCTGGATGGTTGATAATTTAGCAGTAGATCAGAAATGTATTTTGGGCCTAAACCATTCAAAGCTTTATAAACAGCAGCAGTATTTTGAAATCTATTCTTTGACACACAGGAAGCCAGTGTAAAGACTTCAGAACAGGAGTGATGTGATCCACTTTCTTAGTGTCCGTGAGGACTCGGCATCAGCGTTCTGAATCAGCTGCAGCTTTCTAATAGATTTTTTTGTGAGACCTGGAAAGACACCATTAGTCCAGTCTACTGAAGGTAAAAGCATGGACAAGTTTTTCCAAATCCTGCTGTGACATTAGTCTTTTAATCCTAGATATGTTCTTTAGGTGATAGTAAGCTGATTTAGTAACTGTTTTAATGTGACTGTTGAAACTCAGGTCAGAGTCCATGACTACACCTAGATTTCTGGCTCTGTTGTTTTGAACATTGCAGACTGAAGCTCAGCGCTAACTTTTATACGTTCTGTCTTGGCTCCAAAAACCATTACCTTAGTTTTATCTTTGTTTAATTGGAGAAAGTTCTGACACATCCAGTCATTGATTTGTTCAATGCACTTACTCAGTGTTTGAATTGGAGCATAGTCTCCTGGTGAAATTGTTACGTAAATGTGTGTGTCATCCGCATGGCTATGGTAACCTATTTTGTTGTTTTTCATTATCTGAGCCAGTGGTAGCTTGTAGACGTTAAAGAGAAGAGGCCCCAAGATGGAGCCTTGAGTACCCCACATGTCATATTTGTCAACTCAGATGTGTATTTACCTATAGAAACAAATTTGTTTCTGTCCATTAAGTAGGATTCAAACCAATTTAGAACGGTTTCCGAAGGTCCCACCCAGTTTTCCAGTCGGTCTAGTAATATGTTGTGGTCAACAGTGTCAAACGCAGCACTGAGATCTAATAATACTAACACAGAGGTTCTGCCACTGTCTGTGTTTAAGTGGATGTCATTGAAGACCAACCTGTTAAGCCCCAAGGACTCCCTCGGCGGGTCCTTTTTCTTTTCTTTTTCACAACACTGTGTCTCAGGGGATCTTAATATTTAAGAACCTACTAATGTGTTATATCAGATTAACGAGAATAATCTCAGCTAACTGACGATATAAACCATTTTTACCAAAACAAAACACAAGTCTCATAAGAAGCATCTAAATGACCCCTGAGCAAAAAATGCTAACGCACTTTGGCACAGAACTCAAGATAAAAGATACCCTTATTACTTATCGTAGCTGCAAATACAAGATATCCGATTAAAGCTGAGGTTCCACAGATTATTTAAGTATACAGTATCATCCCTGAGTGATCCGAACTCGCGACAGAGGAAGCAAACACAGACATCACAACACGTACCTTTACGGAGCTTTTAAGGGGGATCGTCTCACCGTATCTGATCATAAGACTTGTTCAATGGCATTAAAACGAGAAAAAACCCGGCTGAATCGGTTAATTAAGGGGTCGGCAACCCGCGGCTCTCGAGCCGCAAGCGGCTCTTTAAACCCTCTGCTCTGGCTCCCTTGAGCTTAGACAAAAATAAGAAGGAAATACAATTTGTAGGACTATTTATATTTTGTTGCATGGTTGAAAATGTTTCGTATCTTGTATTTTGAGGTGATACTGTGACACATAAATAAAAAACAAAACGGTTTTAATTAGGTCAACTAACTACGGTCCCGCACCAGCGCCTCTTCCTGCAGGTGAATAACCTGACCCCCGGCTCGATGAGCGAACTATGGATAAATCAAAGAAAAGAAAAGTACCGGAGGAACACAGAGAGTTTAATTCTGCCTGGACAGAGTTATATGCTTTCACAGCAAACGATGCTGGTTTACCGGTATGTTTGATATGTAGAGAGAAGATGTCAAAGGAGCTGCAGCCGTTACGTATCAAGGAGAAAAACGGAAGAGGAAGACAGCTGACGATCTTCAGTCATAATTCAATGGGGTATGTAATTTATTTCAGAAACACTTTTTGTTATATTCCATGGAATCCTCTTAACGTCCCGATAGCAATGAACATATTAAATGCTTTGACAATAATTATATAAAAAAATAATAATCTGTGGAAGCCGTAGCGCTGTTAAAAGCACGACCAATCATTTTAGCCGGCCCGGCTAAAATATCTGGATGGCCTACCTGCCTGTCAGCCTTCCATCTATGCACAAACTTATCTTGTGCCCTCATTGGTCATGTGAGCGTTCGTGTGTGTTGGAGGAGGGTCTCTGTAAGGAAGTCTGAAGGAAGAGGCAGATTTTTTGCGGTTGTGTATTTTCAAATTCTAGCGCACTCGAGCTGGTTTCTCCATTCTTACCTACCCTACCTTTAACTCTTTTTAGGGTGCAGCTATATGTTTTATTTATTTCAAAGTGGGCCCATTTTAATTATATTTGTTTCCTTCAAATGTGCAGAGGACTCCCCAAGTGCTGTGTTTAATTTATTTTAAAGTAGGCCTGTGTAGTATTTTTAATTCTCCTTATAGGAGTTCTTTTTTTTTATTAGAGGTTAACAGTTTTATTGCATTACATTAAATGTTACTTGTTAGACGCTTTTATCCAAAGCGACTTACATACTCAATACTGTGGGCGGATTGCCCACAGTATTGAGTATGTAAGTCCACCAGGCCCGGTTCCAGAACAAAATGACTCAGGGTGCATCTGTGATTACAGAGGGTGCAGTGGTAAAGTGCTCTTTTTATAAGTGGGGAGTGGACCTAACACCCTCTAGGGGGGTCCTCACCTCCTCTAGGGGGGTCCTCACCATGCCCCCGGGAAGATTTTTTTTAAATATTGAAGTTAAAATCATCAATCTGGTGCACTTTGAGAGCAACATTAAGAGATCTATGGATCTATGTGCTCTTTGCTTGATTCATGCCTTCCTAGTCCCTTATCACGTACAAGAGCATGGCGCCAGTTGTTGTAGCCAGTTGTGGGGAAGGCATCTGACTTACTTGAACCGAAATGTCTACATGCATAGCAGAAGATGGCATCTTTTTTCTTTAAAAAAAACCCCCACAATGCTAACGCTGAGCCTCTGAATTAGCAACGAGCGAAAAATGCTAACAGATGGCTGCACCGAAATTCACTAACAAAACCTTATTATTTATCTTTGCTGCACATCTCAACCCATCGTTTCACATCGTGAGGGAGCACAGAATCGAGGGGTACCCTTCATTATCACTCAATTATACGAACTCTCTGAGATCATAACAAGAACACACATCAAAATATATGGAGCTAGTTAGCTAAAAACGGCAAAATGGCTCACCTGTGTGGTAGTCTGGTCAAAAGTGGTCTTCAATGGCATTAAAACGATAAAAACGATGCTGAAGTTAATCCATAGGTTAATCCAGGGGTCTGCAACCTTTTTGACCAAAAGAGCCATTTTGCTCCTTTTTCCCAAATATTTTTTTGTCTGGAGCCGCAAAACATATTTCATAGCTTGATCGCTAATAAAGTTGCATTTATTGTTATATCAGACAAAAACTACAGTTTTTTTTACATTTATTAGGCTATTTATTACATTATATAAAACTGTTAACCTCTAATAAGAAACAAAGAACTCCTATAAGGACTGCTACAGGATTTGATTTGTAGATTTGATTTGTTTTTGGCATATTGTTTATTGTTTATTATATTATAACTTAGTACTTTTTTAGCATATTGTTTATTGTTTATTATATTATAACTTAGTACTTTTTTAACGCATTTCAAATATGCAACACTAAGCTGTCGGTGGCTCTTTCCTGCTGTAACGCTGCAAATTTCCCCTCTGTGGGACTAATAAAGGGATTCTGATTCTGATAAGGAGAATTAAAAATAATACACAGGCCTACTTTAAAATAAATTAAACACAGCACTTGGGGAGTCCTCTGCACATTTGAAGGAAAAAAAATATGATTAAAATGGGCCCACTTTGAAATAAATAAAACATATAGCTGCACCCTAAAAAGAGTTAAAGGTAGGTAAGAATGGAGAAACCAGCTCGAGTGCGCTAGAATTTGAAAATACACGACCGGAAAAAATATGCCTCTTCCTTCAGACTTTCTTACAGAGTCTCTCCTCCAACACACACGAACGCACATCATCAATGAGGCCGGCTAAAATGATTGGTCGTGCTTTTTACAGCGCTACGGTTTCCAGAGATACATTTTTGTATGTATTTATTGTCAAAGCATTTAATATATTCATTGCTATCGGGACGTTAAGAGCATTCCATGGAATATAACAAAAAGTGTTTTCTGAAATAAATTACATACCCCATTGAATTATGACTGAAGATCGTCAGCTGTCTTCCTCTCCCTTGTTGTTCCTCGCGATACGTAAAGGCTGCAGCACCGTTGACAACTTCTCTCTACATATCAAACATACCGGTAAACCAGCATCGTTTGCTGTGAAAGCATACAACTCTGTCCACGCAGAATTAAATCCTGTGTTCCTCCTGTACTTTTCTTTGATTTATCCATAGTTCGCTCATCGAGCCGGGGGTCAGGTTATTCACCCGCAGGAAAAGGCGCTGGTGCGGGACTGTAGCAGGATGTGACGCATATTTTAGTTGACCTAATTAAAACCGTTTTGTTTTTTATTTATATGTCACAGTATCACCTCAAAATACAAGATACGAAACATTTTCAACCATGCAACAAAATATAAATAGTCCTACAAATACTTTTATTTTATTTCCTTCTTATTTTTGTCTAAGCCTATGGTCTAAGCTCAAGGGAGCCAGAGCAGAGGGCTTAAAGGGCCGCATGCGGCCCGAGGGCCGCGGGTTGCCGATCCCTGGGTTAATCCAATGTGTCTGTGTCACTTTGAATGATTTCTGATAATCCATGAGCAATAAATCTGTTTTTCGGTTTTGAGATGTCAGACCTAGAGACAGCTTCATTCTGGAGCAAAACTGCGTGCGCGAAGCCCCCACCTTTTTGTTTTACCATGTGTGTGTGTGTGGGGAGATTCCCCTTCGATTCTATTGGCTCTAACGTCATAAAGAGATGTCAATCACCAAAATCGACCAATGGGTTCAAGAGAAACGGTAAAACCCCCATTTCCACCCAAATCACCTCAGAGGTGGAGTTTTTTTTTGCTAAACCTCTCTAAAAAGGTCAAATGTGACTTGTTTTGCATCAATCTTGATACAGGGTACTTATTATATGTTGTACTTTGGATTCCTAAAGCTTTTAGTCTACCTTACCATCATTCAAGGGTGGTTTTTACTATTTTTTTTATTTTCTTTGGACGGACACAATAATTTAAATTGTTTTACTATGTTCAATCTGAATTTTCTTTAAAATAAAAACATCTATATTGATTCTGACACTTCTACATCCAACTCACAGATGTAACCTTGCTTTGAGAAAAAAGATTATTAATTTAACCCTTTTAGAGGGGAAGATATGGTCATTTGTTCTGGGAATGTCATTTTCGAGCCTGAGACCTGAAAAACAGGCTCGGGGCTTAACAGGTTGTGGAGGAAAATATATCCACCATGGACATTTGTCTGATGTAAGGCAATACAAGAATAGGACTTCTTAATATCAAGACTCCAACCAGCATCTAAGTGATTTTGCCCTATAATTATTAAATACATATGATATTTCTATAAACTTGTTAATCTGCCCTGAGAGGACTCCTGTAAACATGATGTGCTCTTTCAACCGGCCAGGTGATAAATATTTACTTACATTTTTTTTATTAGGTTCCTAGCCTTGCTGGATTCAGGATCAATCCTGACTCCAGCAAGTGTAGTGCAAGCCGGAAAACAGGGAAGAACTGTAAAGCGAAAGACGTCCGATATGAATACGTTAGCCGGTAATTACCGGTTTTTAGCTGGTAAAATTAATTCAAAACCTGCCGGTCAAAATGTCCGGAAATAATTAGGGATGCTCCGATCGATTGGCCGCCGATCATTATCGGCCGATATTCACTCTAAATAGTTTGATCGGTGCTCTCTATAAAGGCCGATCAGGAGAGCTGGATCTGATCGATATGGACATAAACGCGAGTGAAGTGTAACCGGACGCGAGAGAGAGATCAGAGATCTGGGGCCTCATTTATAATGCCTTGCGTTATTTGTTTACAATTTATTTTATTTATTTGGTGGTTTGTGTTACAGCTGTCGATCAGCTGTGCGCAGCGTCTCCACTGCAGCCTGTGCATCTCAACCCCCCAGCAATAACTCTATCCCCCAGTTAAAGGAAATTAAACAAATGTGTTGTGTTATATCAGCTGTACAATTTACCAAATATATGGTGTTCTTAGTTTCCATACCTCCTGTGTTTTATGAGCGACTTATCAAGTCTTGGCAAACGGCACAAAACATGATTAAACATGATTCTATATAAAACCATGCTCGTATTTATTTCTTCAAGTTATGTTTTTGTGTGCACTGAGGAGTCTCAAACAGGCGTTTGTTTAATCATTTTAAGATAGGCTTTAATACATTTTTGCAAATGTATTCTTCATATATGATACATGAGAGGTAATATTTCAATTTATGGTATTATTTTACATGTTTCTCTCCATTCTTCCTTCTGCCAACGGTGTGTCAGTTTCTCATCTCTCCCGTTTTTGTGCGTAAGGATGGGTTGAAGTGTCCAAACATTTTCTCGTCAAGTTTGTTTTTTATAAATTGCAAAGACTGCTTAGAAATTGGCATATTTTTATATAACATTAGAAAGACTGATTCTTATTATTATATCATAAGCTTATTGTGCTCATTTATGTGGCTGTGACTTTGGAATAAATAGACGTCTTTAGCCTGCAATACAGAGTAACAAGGTCAGGTGCAGACACTGGAAGAATACAAAGAGTTATTCATAAACAGGACATCACTCTGGCCTTGAGATTTGGGTGAGCTCCGCTCCCACACCTAGCTAGGAAGCAGCCCTATGAAGATTCCACTTTTTCTGTAGAAACGTTAGTGAAAACAAATTTTGTATGATGGTGCCAGAGTAGGGTGGGACTTCCACAGGCCGGCCGAATGCTGATTGGAAGGTTGTGTTGCCAAGAGACTATCTGAGTCTGTGCACCAACCAAAAAGAACCAAGTCTAAACCACGGTATCTCTTCAGCTAGTCTTGACCAATCATATATGATTGGGCAACGCCCTGTCTAATAAAAATGTATGCACGCAGGTTCGGGGCTTTTTCCGGAAATAGTGGTTACAGATTACAGCTTTGCTGCCTGTAATTTATATGACGTGAAGGAGTCCTTGGCCAAGTGAATATATATCTTTTGCTCTCTCATAATAAATAGTTAAACTTAGAAGTTGTCTGTCTTTCCTGGAATTTTGAACACAACAAATGCCATCTTTTGAGCTTACGCCACGGTTATAAATGAGGCCCCAGGACTGTTTCCAACCTGATCTCACCAGAATGCGTGACTCCACCACGACTCCTTAGCAACGCATTGCGTGGTGGAGTCACGAACTTTGCTACATTTACGTGTCTGCACCACGCAAACAATGCCAATGTAAAGTGAATGAGGCTGCTTTGTCGTGGTGCACACACGCATTTCTACAACGTCCAGCAGTGAGCTTTTATTCTATAAAACATTTTTACAATCTACTTTATAGCTTGTAGTAACTCACGGGAGGCTTATTTTATTTTGACAAAGGAGCCTCATCCACTTTACATTGGCCTTGTTTGCGTGGTGCAGACACGTAAATGTAGCAAAGTTTGTGACTCCACCACGCAATGCGATGTTAAGGAGTCGTGGTGGAGTCACGCATTCTGGTGAGACCAGGTTGACTGTTTCTGTGAACTCCGCCAGGAGATTGTGTCTTTCCTTCGCACGTTTAAAGACAACGAGCAACACACATCTTGGAGTGCATGTTGGATGAACAGTTTATGCCAGAAGTCTACTTTCTATCTGAGATTATTGGACACTTGAACTCTTAAAAACGTTGTGCCTTCAGGACAAAGCTAAGGCTCTTCAAAACAGACCTTATGAAAACAAAACTGCTGCACTTCCCACAACTCTGTGTATTTATGAGCACATCACCTGGAGCACACAGAACGCCAGTCATGACAGACTTCATGACACAATTGACTGAGAACTTGGGAACTTCAGATTCCAAGGCTTCAGCATTCCCATTGAGGTGTTGCAGTTTGCTCGTGACACATTTTCCATCAAGCCTGATACAGATTTCTGTGTAAAAGTAAAAGAGATAATATCTTGCATTGATGAGAGCATCTTTCAGATGGAGCTGGTTGATGTGCAGTCTTCCTTTGCTTTAAAACAGTAACTTGCAGTCTGAGGGTGAGGTAGACTTTTGGTCTAACCATGTTAGCCAGTAGCAGTACCCAAGCCCGCCTTAACCTGCCATCAGGCCCTGGGGCTGATAGTTTTTGTAGGCCCCCTATTTAAACATCAAATCAAAGTCATTTATAGCCTCGGCAGGCTCTGTGATCGCACTTCTTCACTCTGCTCTACACGCGCCTGCTCCTCTCCTCCATATGAGTGACGTATCGGGCCTCCCTCATGTATTTGTCCAGTTGGCGTTGGCTCCCCTCCACGTAGCAAGTCCTCGTCGTCCTCTCCATCTCCTCCAACAGATAATGTCCCTCCTGTCTGTTTTTCCTCTCCCGCTACTCCATCGCTATCAGAACCAGACGGCCTACTTGTCTCCGAGGCCCCGCGGCCGGCACCGCTACCGCTCGGTACGGAACTCATCTGTCCTTCCTCCTCATCCTGGCCTACAGGTTTAAAATAACCTGTAAGCGTCTGCATTTTTGTAATAGCTGCTTGTCTCGAAACTCCTTTTCCCTCAACAATTTCCTTTTCCGAGCGCCACTCAAACTTTTTCTTCACTCAATCACTCGCAATTTGAATAAGTCACATGTGAAACATATTCTCATTCTGACGTGTGTGTGTTTGTGTATATTTGCGTTTGTGTGTATTGTGTTTGTTTCCCGGGGAAAACACTCACGAGAAACACCGGCTGTTGTTATGCCTGCTGTGACGTTACGTTACTCCGTTCTCCGCTTGTAATTATGCCGTTACAAGCTTCAAAGCTGTATTTATCATCTGAATTTGCCGAAACAAGTTTAATATTCTGAAAGCCAAGACTTTGTTTTTTTTTAAATCAGATGAAAACAAACTGTAACGGACCCTGCCGTGTTATCTATCATTACTCTACGTCTTACAATAATAATTTCAGTGGAGGGAGGGGGGGCGGCGCTGTGGAACAGCAGAGTGGCGAGGGAGAGCTGTCGTCTTCCCTTTACAAGATTCAAAAATTTATTTATCGTGTGATTTTGGAAATGAAAGTTTCCTATTCTGAAAGCCAAGAATTTGTTTATTTAAAAAAAACAAAAAATCCCCCGAAATAAAAAATAAAAAAAATTGATTTTTTTTTTTCTTTTTGAATTGGCTCATGATAGGCCCCCGATCTCCGTAGGCCCCTGGGCTTCAGCCCAGGTCAGCCCGTGCATTAAGGCGGCCCTGGCAGTACCCCACAATGAGGAATGTGGCCTCGCTTATACTGACAACATTTGGATCTACCTATACTTGTGAGTATAGCTTTTCTCATATGAATGCCATCAAACAAGGGCAAGTTGCTCCATGACCAATGAAAAGTTGCACGAGAGGCTCAAAATGACAGAAGTCTGAATGATGTACTGTAGTTCAACTGTAGTTCATCACCTGACTTAGGAATTTAATGCATTCTTAGTGTAAATGCAAAGACAGATCTGATTTATGATGATTCAAACAAGCCTTCTTACTGTTCAATTGTAAAAATGTATCCAAGATATTGTGAGTCTGATGGCTACTGTTTTACTATGTTCTAGTTGCCTTTAGTATTTCATTGTATGGGCTGGATATGGGCTTGTTTTCAAAGCACCTTATGTATGCTTGGAAGTGTTGAGGATATTATATAAACAGGGCTACTTATCGTTAATGTGATGAATACTGTTTAATCATATTCATCTTTATTTCTACATTAGTGGATATGTACCTGTTGGGACATAAACTCATGTCTCCTTTGTTTTAAAGATGCAACATTTTGACCTTTTGTGTCAAGCCTTGTAACCATAGCTTTCCTATTTTTTGTATGGACTGGTTGCTTTCTGCAATTAATTATAGTGAAAAAAGAGATGCATGTGAGTACTTCATTTCATGAATTAGTACCTATTAACACTACTGTAAGTAAGAGTTATGTGTAGCGATTCATTTAAAAAGTATTGTGTGGCCCACGGACCCCCAGTGATTTTCCTATTTGGCCCAATCAACACAGAATCCATGCTGGACTTCAGTTTCTCCTCCAGACAAGACTGAGAAGACAACATCCCTCATTCTTCTCCACCCCTTCCTCTAAAATTCATTATTACCAAACAATATGCTGTTTAAAGACAAGGGGGTTGGGTGATCCCAAATCCCCTGTCTTTAAACAGCATATTGTTTGTACATTGTCCTTTCTAGTGAATAGCTTTTTGTTTGGAATGGCTTGATATCTTCTCAATGCATAAAGATGCCTGTACTTGTGTATGCTGGGTGTAAGGAATTTCCTCTTTAAACTGTTTGACCACTTCGGGAATTCCTTAAATAGTATTTACTTATATAAAGAAATACATTGTGGCAGACATCACAGCATTGTGAACCCTCTTGCATTACTCAGTTTCCAAATAGTACTTACAGCATCGATGCCAGACAGCTGCATCCCGATGTTAATGACCACCACACTGAGCACCTGCAACAGCTTCTATACGGACAGCGTCTCCACTGACGACAAGGAGCGCTGCTCCTCCTGTATCTCTTCAATCTCCGCCTGGATGTTACACTTGGCTCTGTACCACTTCAGGGCTGAGAGAAAGAAAACATGTGAAACACAAGTCAATATAATGAAGGCAGCTGTTGTATTTTACGAGATAATTGTTATGAACTCAGACACTCAGGATATAGGACCCAATTGCACAACCCGGGAGACAGAGGTAAAGTATTGGTAAGATACTTTATTTTTCCAAAACAAGATGAACAAAAAATGGTCACTATCTAATCTCAGGATGAGATGACAAAAAAAGAGAACAAAAGGAAATCGCTCACTTAGTGAGGAACAAAACTTTTCTTGAGCACAAAGAGAGCATAGACCTGACTTTGGCATAAGACAAGATGAACTGACAATGAACACTGGGAGACTGGGGAATTTAAACACACGACAACAAGACACAGGTGAAACCAATCAGGGGCGGGGCAGGAGACACACAAGGGGTGGGCAATAAGGAAGCCTGGAATGAGAGATAAATGGTGAGTGACAAAACAAACATAAAACAGGAAAATGAACCTCTCTTAGCATTTCTGTCGGTGCACAACAATAATAGCCATATTGCAATACAAATATATTTCTCAAAATGTACTTCTACTAAACTGTGAAGAAAAATAATTTCCTATTTTTGTTGCCATTAACGCACCATTATTCTATTTTAATGTGCTTTAGCCCAGAATCCCTTCTTTTTGTTAAGCATCCACTTGTTGATGTGGACTGACCTGTAATGGTGGCATGGACGTTCTGCTTCTCCATTAGTAGGTACCTGGGGCTTTCTGGGAACCATGGCAACAGCATGAACTGGATGATTGTGGGTACCACCACCACTGAAAGAAACAGGGGCCAGTGCTCCTCCTATAAAAGTCACAACACAGTTATAATTTCAAGAAAGCTGAAAATGTTAAGTAATTTTGCACTTGCAGACAACAATTCCTGGCCATGTATCGCCACTGTCCCACCCTAAGACCAGTAACATTTCAGGGAAAATGTCAGCAGGTCTGTGTGTGAAAGAAGTAACAAACATGTGAACAGAGGATTTTACCTGAAACCAATGATGTTCATTTTAATGTGTGTTCCTCCATTAAGTAGATCACATAAATCATGATTTGCCTCACACACTTGGCAAATACTAAATACATGTCAAAAACATTCACAATAAGTACTCATGAGCTCAGGTAGCCACCTTAACCAATGGTCCCCCTCTCAAACCACTGGGTGTTAGAGAGCACTGTTGACTACCTTTCCCAGAAGCTCATGTAGACCGAGGATTTGTGTGGTGAACACTCCGGTGCCAATAAAGATACTGGGCACAAGTCCAAGGAAGCCTCGCAGGTTCTTCGGAGCTATCTCACCCAGGTACATTGGGACCACACTAAGAGAGATGCATGCAGTTAAAATAAGCAGAGAAGAAGATATATGTCACAATGCACTGATTAAAAATAATTGTGCTATAACTATAGAGTAAAGCAATATGGACCATCATGACTACAGTCAACAGACATACAGGTAAAGGTACTGAAGGTTACCATAACACAATACCACAATGGGTGATGCTGCCTGAAAACTCAATTTGGATTAAAAGGGAAACATTCTGACTTGATGCCTGGGAATGGAGGTCAGGGTTTTCACTATTTCAAAATATGAATTATTGTGAAACTCAGATCAAGATAGCGCAAGACCGTCTGGACAGTTATGAAAACCAAAGCCGACGACTGAAAGTGAGGATTATCGGTCTGAAAGAAGACAAGAAGGGCAAAACAAATTGATTTCTTTGAAAAGTGGATACCTGATGCCCTGGGCCCAGTAGTTCAACATTTTTAATCCCTATCTGATCGGATCAGATTTGGATTTTGGGGGTAGTTAAAAATGTAAGAAATTAAATTCAATGTTTCATGACGTAATTTAGTTTAAACATACAGTAAGCATAAAGCATTTTATTCTGAAAACATTTCTGGTTAGCATTCGTCTGTGGCTAACGTTGTTGCTAACGTTTATTTTGAAAAGCTTTACCGGAAGAAGTCTCCGGAATATCAACAGTGAGCTTAACTTCCGGTTTTATGTTAGCAACGATTACAGCCGTTAAAATTAGGGCTGTCAAGTTAACGCGTTAATAACGCAAAAAGAAATTAACGCCAATTATTTTAACGCGATTAACGCATGTGTATTTTTTGTCCTCGGCCGCCCCGTAGTTTCAGAGCGCATCGAGTTTAAAATACCATCTACAAGCTGATGCTGACAGCCCAACTCCTGCCGTCCGCTTGCGGCAGACCACACTTCCACGCTCACCGGCAGGCACCGACTGGTCATCGGGAGGACCGGGAGGGTGTGTGTATGTGTGGCGCGAGAGAGAGACCTTACATGTATTGTTGTTGTTGTTAGCATCTGGTGCTAGCTAGCTGCGCTAACGGATATAAGGACCTGTTTAAATGAAAACAGAGGGGTGACATTTCGCCAATAACTGCGCCGAGCACTTGACTTTATGCAGGGAGCCAGACAGTGGGACATTGTGGGAAAAGTCAGCACACTCAGCACGGATAGTGCGCGCAACATGATTGCAGCGTCCAGGCAGCTCCCGTTCGAGCATATTCGAGTAGCACATAGCTCCAACGATCCAACACACACACACACACACACACACACACACACACACACACAGACAGACAGACAGACAGACAGACACTCACACACGCTCTCTCTCTGTCTCTCTCACACACACACACACACACACAAATGATAATAAACATTTATAATAAAGCATATTTGTCCACTCATATGTTGATAAGAGTATTAAAAACTTGAAAAATATTCCTCTAAGGTACATTTAGAACAGATAAAAAATGTGCGATTAATTTGCGATTAACTATGGACAATCATGCGATTAATCGCGATTAAATATTTTAATTGACTGACAGCCCTAGTTAAAATGCATTAAATAAAAAGTCATGAATGAGTCCATGAGGAGAAAAGGCGTGTGGAGTTATGCAATAAATACACAACATCTAATTCCTCTGTTATGCGCGATATCGGACATTGGAGAAAGGAGGGCGGAACCTCACGTCACAGCCCCCAGAGAGGAGGAGCAAAGGGGAGATGCAACCGGGAAGAACCAACGTGTCTCAGTCTCTTTCCACCGGAACCACTGCAAGACAACAGCTGCAGCTGCTCTCCCCACCATCTTCTGTTTGTTCCATTACCGCACTACTTAATTAAATTAGCCCATTTGAACCTTTTGAGAGACTCCATTGGTCTCCTTATTTTAAGCTTCTCTCCTGGGACGCGAGAACAACGAATACATCTAACAATAAGCAAAAAACCGAATTAGGATCACTTTGATATCCGATCAGATCAGGAAATCAAATCCAAGCTTTAATGTGGATCAAATCTTCAAAACGGGTAGTTTCGACAACACAGGATTGGGATCAGTTTGATCCCAAAAAACTGGATTATCTTGATCCCACCAGAGGGGTGGATTTCCAGTCGATTACCAGAGCAAAATGTACTGTACAATTTATTTAAAAATATGTTTCAATATAAATAAGATGGCAAAGCTTGATAACTGAAATAATACACAATGTTTAGCCTTCATGGCGAATCAATTTGTGGTGGCCTATTTTGTTTTCAACTAAATGTTGATGACAAAGTATTGCTACCGTGAGTTGGCATTTTTTCGCTCAGGGCTAATTTAGACGCTTCTTGTGAGACTTTTGTTTTGTTTCGGTAAAAAAGGTTTGTATCGTCAGTTAGCTGAGTTTCTTTAAGTGGGTAATAGGTTTTTAAATGTTAAGAAGCCCTGAGACAACTTTTCGTAAACAAAAAGCCCTCGGTACCGGGAGCTGCCGGGTTTAACAGATTAATAGTCTAGTGTTTCTTGCTTGCTTTTACAAATATGCAGAACGCAAGGTTATGGTACAACGTTAGTGGATAAAATGAACGTAAATCTTCTATGCCTCTAAGTTAATAAAACATGCACAGACATGCATGCGGTAACAACATATTTGAAGAAAAGCACGCCGCCTGCCGCCATTTTAGGTTTGAAAATAGTGTTTCCCAGACCATTTTGTGAAAACTTTGCAACCCAGCTAACCTTCAATGTTTTTTCTCTTAAGGAAACTGAAGCAACTGGCAGATATATGGCTTCTTCAACCTGGTAAGCCTTGCAGCGGCGCAACTGTGGCGCTTACTACCAGTATTGTGCTAGTTACTAAAAACCAGTAACTAGTTACCATTACTAGTTACTTCATTTCAAAATTAACTCAGTTACTGTACTGATTACTTACACCCAAAAGTAACGCGTTACTTAAAAAAAGGGCTCCCATTAATGCCCTTATAGCCTTCATTTCAGTACTGTTATTGCATTGGAGAATAATACAATCTGTTCAGTGGCGGCCGGCCCATAGGGGCGCCGCCCCACCTCTTCCCACATACAAAAAAATATATTAAAAAAAATATATTAAAAAATATATATATTTAAAAAATATATATATTTTATATTTTTTATTTTTAATGAACAAGGTAAATATCATACAATTGGTATCAGTAAAATGTATAATCTACAATAAAATCTTGTTTAAAATTGTGTTACGATGTCTAAAGTCACTGATACAGCCAAACAGCAGAAACCAGCACGTTGCAAAAGTCTCAATAGTAAACTGTGCCGCCGAAACATAATTTCAGCCAATCAGCGCCGTCAAATATTTTGGTCACGAGGGCGCTCACGTTGGCGCCCAAGTTGCTTACGTGCGTTGACGTGAGTTGTTTTTTAGACTCGTGAGGAACTGGGGTAGTATCTATAGTAACGCAGTGTAGGCGGAGCCGTGACTTCATCTTCAATGAGCTCCCCTGAAAAACAACACAGCCGTTAGCTCTTAGCAATCAGAGCTCACAGTTCTTCATATCTGTTCAGAAACTAGACAAAAGTTAAACAAGTACAAACAACATACTGTCTGTGTCGTGGCGAATACAGTCACTGGTTTATTTATGTCTGTATAGGCCGTTGTTGTGAGTGTGGACGGTCGGAGCACTTACAACGTTAGCTTAGCCAAATCTCTATTAGAAAACACGCATTTTAAAAGGTTTTTTGCCTGCCGTCTGTCTGCAGACTTGTCAAAGCCTTAATTCATGGTTTTGACTATCCAGTATCAGTATGTTGTTACTTCTGCATCATTTTGAAATGTGTATTACAATTAAATCACGGTCAAATATGTTCATCTTGTTGTAGTTGTAGCCCCCTTGACAGCGATTCTCTCTCTAGTTTAGCATACTCAGCCCGACTCAGCCTGGTTGTTCCTGGCCCTAGAACCACGATTTTATGGGGCCATTACATCACCAGAAGTCCCAATTTAAGGGGTAATTTCTCCCCAAAAAATGTGTTTTACTCACGATATCAACAGCCCCACCAAAAATATTTGCCACCAGCCGCCACTGAATCTGTTGATCAAGAAATAGCAATAGAAATAGTAGAAATAGCCTGCATGTGTTCTACAACATACCGTGCAATGGCTTTATCAACTTTTCCCTGGCTAGCAGTCCCTCGGCTAAAATCCAGCCGCTGTTGCTTAGGTGGAGGTGGAGTGGCGTCGGATGAGTCTGGGTCTGTGGTCTTAGATAGGCTACTAGCTTCGTCCCAGCATGTTGTTTCAACAGATTTGAATTGCTGTTTTGGGCAGTAGATAGGATCTTTGACCCGCCAAGACACAACTTACATTTAACTAAAACGTTCTTTTCTTTGTGCTCGACAAAAGTGAAATCGTGAGAATATCTCCAGGTGGAGAAACTCGACTTGAGCTCCTCCACCGCCATGATATTCTTGTTAGTAAACACACAAACACGCCCACAGCTCGTCTCCACCATAAACTGGTCTCCGCATGTGACATGCATGTGACACAGGAAGTATCTAAGTACATTTACTCAAGTACTGTACTTAAGTACAGTTCTCATCTCTGTTCGCCTCGCTGTTGGCGCCACTCACCAACGTCTGGGAGCCGAGACTATATATAAAAACAAACAGAGTAACACACCATGTAGTAACGGTAACTGAGTTACTGAGTTTAAAAAATAACGCGTTAGAGTACTACTTACTGCCAAAAATAACGGCGTTACAGTCCCAACACTGCTTACTACATTGTTACGTCCCCAGCTCGCATAGGGTTAAAGGGAAGCAACACGAAACCAGGTGTTCTTGGTAAGAGGTTGATTTTAATAATAAACTAAAAATAAAGATGATATAACCAAAAATACAGGCTCTTAAAACCAGCTATCTGTTCACAATAACGCTACACAAAACGAAGGCCACAGATTATCACAGTCATAGCACACTATGGGCACTTAAGGCTAAAATAGTGAGGCGTCTTGCACAAGTTCGACGCCGTCACAAATCACAGAATACACACAAAACACACTTAAGCACACACCCTAACTAACCACTGTAGCAGAACTAGCACAGAGCTACACAGAACTGACACAGAACGTAAGGAGAGTACTGAGAGACGTCTGACACAGATTCAGACCTCTCCTGTCTAACTGAGATGCACACACTCTTGTAAGAGTCCCCGGAAGGTGTGGACAGGGATTAGTGAGTCGGGCCCGACCTGCTCCAATCCAGATTTTACGGTCACGCCTGCCGGAGGAGGGACAGGAAACTGGCATCCAATGGCGTCCGGGCAACGGCACATCTCATATACATATAACATACACAGCTGAAAACAATCCCAGACAGGTTAACGAGCAGACAGCAGCCGTGACACCCCCCCCCTTAAGACACAAACTCACAGTTTATAATAATAATAATTCTGAAGGACTCTAAAAGACTCGAAGGAAATCTCTACACACAATACACATAACGACCAGGGTCGTAACACCCCCCAACTAAAAATCAAACATTTCCCTCTAAAGAAAATGTTTGACCTCTCAAGGACTAACGGACTCTGAAGGACTCATAATGACTCTAAAGGACTCTGAAGGACTCATAAGGACTCATAAGGACTCTGAAGAACTAACGGACTCTGAAGGACTAACGGACTCATAAGGACTAACAAACTCATAAGGACTCATAAGGACTCTGAAGGACTAACAGACTCTGAAAGACTAACAGACTCATAAGGACTCTGAAGAACTAACGGACTCTGAAGGACTAACAGACTCTGAAGGACTCTAAGGACTCACAAACTCATAAGGACTCATAAGGACTCTGAAGGACTAAAGGACTCAAAATGTGCCTGACTGCGGCTGCTCTTTGCGTTTCAGCGACAAACAGTTGGCGATGACATGCCCAGGTTCGCGACAGTAAAACACTCTACACCACAATACGATCCGGCAAACATTTCTTAAATTCTTCTAACAGAAGCAATCCTTGCAGAGAAGCAAAATCATTCGCTTTACATGTTGTGACCCATTTATTGGACATGCTTCCCTTTTCCCTGCCGAACTCCACATATGTTTGTCAGTCTCACGGAATACCGGAACCAAAGAAATATTTCTGCTAATATCAAAGCCAACTAAATTTAAGTTAGTTTAACTGGGTGTCATATCTGCGGGTGGGGCTGGTGCGTGTGTCTGCGCATCCAGCTCAAGCTTCCTTATTTCCAGCTGAAACTGTAGCTGTGCCTGCCCGGTCCGCTCCTTAGCCTCTATCTCAAGACGTGCTATGCAGACTTTAGTCCTCACCACATCTTGAGAGCCATCACTTGCCGCGGATAGTGCATCGAATCGAGGAAGTGTACCCGGCGTCTCCCAGTGTGTACCTTCCTCATCCTGCCCTCCCGACGCGCCAGCAGCCAGGGATTCCCCGTCAAGCTCCTGTGAGAACTCTATATGGGCCATGGTACCGTCAGACACAGCCAGTTTTCATTCGCCGGACAACTTAAGGACACCCCGTTCCACCAACTGATCTATGACCTGAGCTTTAAGCTCATCTTTTACCTCATTTTTCTTTACCGTGAGACTAAAATGATCTGCGATCTGAAATAAATGGACTTTTCGACACTTGTCTATTCCTTCAAGCGAAGGACATAATTCAACTGACTCACAGCCAAATAACGCCATTTAACCTAAGCTTACAAATGTACCATCTGATTCAAATTGATCAAATTACCAACCTGATTAGAAATGACGAGCCCCCAAATATGTTACGTCCCCAGCTCGCTTAGGGTAAAAGGGAAGCAACATGAAACCAGGTGTTCTTGGTAAGAGTCACACAGGGCTATATCCAAAAGGGAGAACGAACAAGGGGGCTGAGGCTTACCAGAGAGGGAGAGGGTCAACGAATGAGTGGAGGGATCCCGCCACTCCCGCAAAAACAAGCTCCCATGTCATGCCTTTCCGGTTATTAACCGTCCCCTTGTGTGTTGTGAAGGTTTTCTGCATGTAAACGGTGTGCAGAGTCAAAACCCTTAAAGTACACCCTGTAGCGAGTAAAACTCTAACACAGAAAATAACTCCCCAAAACGCCTCGTTGGTGAAATGTCATCATCCATTTGATTCTTCCGGGTACTAAATGGGCCAATCCGTGGAACCGTTACGTTACGTCCGCGGAGCCGTTACGTTAAGCCCCCGCTGATTGGTCCAAATTGACCAATCCACACACACACTCAGTGCAGGCAGCTCTGCTGATTTCTGCTCCCTGCTGCAGGCTGACAGTTGGGATCGCGGCGAAATTCTCTCTGCAGACCCATTCTCACAGCGTTTATCAACCTATAACCCTTTTTCTTACTCAATATCAAGCCACACTTATTGTTTTTATTTCGGCTGTGACTTTGTGTGTGTTCAGGTTGAGTTTGGCTGTGTTTGGCTATGTATCGCTAAACAAGGAAATCACACCTCCACGGAGCTCAGCGCGATTCACAACTTACCGACCAATCAGAGCACACTGGGCTCACAGGGAGGGGGGGGGGGGAGCTGCAGCGAGCCGTTTAGTGGAGAAAGTGAATACTGCTGAATACACATACTATAATACAGAGTAGGCCACGCTAAACCGGCCCAACCAAAGTAGCCAAAAGCGAACTATTGAAGTAGCGTCCAGCAGCACAGGATCGGTAGGGCAGGTGATGATACTGCCGTAGGCAATGCCAAACCGGACCAGACACGATAGCCAGAAGCTATTACTTATATACTTACCATAACTAGCAATTAGCAGCACACAGGATCAGCAATACGGGTGATGACCCTGCGTCAGAAGCCCGTCTCTTTTTGGTACAGCAAAACAGCAGCGGTTCTTTAAAGCCTTAGCTTGGCCCTAGATTAACAATAAACACACAAGTATAATATTAATGTTCAGGAAAAGTATGGTGAATGGACTGAACAAATCGAGGAGAGAGTTTCATGCTCTCTACGTTACGGCTACTTGACGGGCATTGCCAGGAAGACCCTCCGCTATACAAAACAAAACGTGACTACACGTAAGTATGATAGAGAATTGTGAAACTTTACCGGAAGCCAGCTATTCTCCTACAACATACCTACGCCGGTGGCCGAAGCAAAACACGGCAAGAACGGAAGTGGGTAGGTCTGGGCACCAGCGAACAAGAGGCCGCCAGCTAGAAGCCTCTGCCCCTTTATAGGGTGCCCCCTGGCGGTGATAGGCTAAAAATAATATGCCTTACAACACTATTTACTGCTCATCCTGCTACAATCTACCCCCCCATTTTCATCGTCGCCCCGACGATGTACAAATCAAGCCCAGGTTAGCTAACCTAGGCCCAAGGTCTAAAGATGACAGACACCAAGTTAGACACCGGACAAGGAGAGTTTTCAGCCACAGGCGCCAATTCTCCCAACGCTCTCGGCGGATGATGGACATTAGGATGCTGCCCAGCGATTAACCGTGTGCAGCAAGGTGTGCGCTAGAATCAGGGCAAGTGGATGGAGGGATAGCCAAGTGAGGGGAAGGCAATTCTGGCATGGCAGCGAGAGCTACCGAAGGACCGGCCTCAATTGAGGCTTCGTCAGATGGTGGAGGCAGCCACCAAGGGGTTTCTTGGGTCACCACAGCTGATCTGGTAGGAGGATTCAGAGCTTCATTTCTTGAAACCCACAGGTCACCATCAAAGGAAAGCTCATCATCTGACTGTGGTGAGTCAGGAGGAATTGAGAGAGGGACAGGGACATCATCTGGAGAGTGTGTGCCAATCATAGCTTTCAACAAAGTGCGGTGGAGCCGTTTGGTTTTGGTCAGGTCGTTTTGGTCAGGTCGTACACCGAACCGCCGTTTGGTGCTTTCACCACTATATACCTGACAGAACTCCAAATATCCCTGATCTTATGGCGCCCTCTTGCATCACAATCTTGCAACCTAACTAACTGGCCCTCGTTCAATGGGACATCTTTGACATACATGGCACCTCTTTCTGCGCTCTGCTGCAATTTTAAACCCCTTTTGAGCTCCTTCAAAGGCAATTTGAAATTTTGCCTGATGCTCCTGAATCCACTCATGGACAGGACCACGACTGGATCAGGGACTCTACCCAACAGAAAATCAACTGGGAGCCTTGGCTCTTGTCCAAACATCAACAAGAATGGAGATTCACCAGTTGACTGATGGGAAGTAGTGTTGTACGAATACAGTAGTTGTGGCAAGCAGGAGTTCCAATCCCGTTTCCGAGACACAGTCAGAGTACGCAGCAAGTTATGAAGGGTTCGGTTAAACCGTTCACATTGACCATTGCCTGCCGGATGGTAGGGAGTAGTGCGAGATTTTTCGATGTTATAGAGGCTGCAAAGTTGTTGGATGCGAATGCTCTCAAAGTTTCGGCCTTGGTCTGAATGTATACGGGCTGGGACACCAAACTTTGAAAACCATTCTGTGACCAGAACTTGAGCCACAGTGGAGGCTCGTTGGTCACTGGTGGCAAAGGCCAAAGTGTACTTGCTAAAAAAGGTCTGGCAAAAGCAGCTGCAGAACTGCTTCAGCCCCATCAGAGCGAAAGATCTGGCGATAGAGGACCCCACTCCTCTCAACTAACCGGTCCCATTGACGGAGCAGTGCCAATGCTTGCCGGGACAACTGCTTCCTCTCATCATTGCTTGGACGCTGCCTCCTTCTCCAGAACACCAAGAGTTCCTGAAGGACGGGGTCGGCTTGCTGAAGTGCCTCCATATCAGACTGTGTATGATGAGGCAAGGCTATGACAGCTGCTTGGGTTGCCTATGCTACTGGCAAGGCTTGCTGTAAAGGCAAGGGGAGCAAGGTGCTAGGGAGCACAGCTTCAATATCTTGCACCCCTGGTGGGTGCTGACGGGACAGGGCATCAGCATTTCCATTACTTCTACCAGAGCGGTACTTAATCTCAAAGTCGAAAGACGCAAGTTGGGCTGCCCAACGTTGTTCAGTGGCTCCAAGCTTTGCTGTGGACAGGTGGCTAAGGGGATTGTTGTCAGTGAAGACAACACATTTATGACCAAGCAGATATTCCCTACATTTCTCAGTCATGGCCCACTTGAGCCCCAAGAACTCCAGCCTCATAGAGCTGTAGTTGGCAGAGTTGCGTTCAGTGGGCCTCAGACCTCTGCTGGCATAAGCTATGGGCCTGACCTTACCATCTTGCTCCTGTGATAACACAGCTCCGAGGCCACCAAAGCTTGCGTCGACCTCCAGAATGAATGGGAGGGAGAATTTGGCATAGGCAAGCACAGGTGCCGTGGTGAGCTTTGTCTTGAGAGCCTCAAAGCTCCTATGAAACTCCTCAGTCCAGTTCCCAGCAATTTCACGCTCTGATCTCCTTTTGGACTTGGTGCCTCCCAACTCAGCCACCAACGTATGTAGAGGGGCCGCCAATTTAGCAAAGCCCTCCACAAACCTACGGTAGTAACTGGCAGAACCAAGGAACGACCGCAGTCCAGAGATGGTAGTGGGGAGCTGCCAACTGGCTACCACCTCCTGTTTGCTGGGATCAGTAGAGACACCCTGGTCAGAAATCTCATGGCCCAGGTAACGCACCTCTCGCTGGAAGAAAGCACACTTTGAGAGCCTAGCCTTTAAGCCCTCATGCTGTAGCCTTCTCAGCACGACCTCCAACCTCTCAAGATGTTGATCCACGGTGGAAGATAATACCACGATGTCATCAAGGTATAAAAGCAAAGATTGGCATTGTTGGTCCCCGAAGATCCGCTGCATCAATCTTTGGAAGGTGCCAGGAGCATTGCAGAGTGAAAAGGGCATCCGATTCCACTCAAAGAGGCCAAACGGGGTGCAAAAAGCTGTGTTTGGCCGGTCTGCTTCTATAACTGGTACCTGGTTATACCCAATGGCTAAATCCATGGTGGAAAACCAGCGGGCACCGGTCAGCGCATCAAGGGACTCTTCGATTCGAGGGAGAGGAAAAGCATCTTTCCTGGTTTTGCTGTTCAGCTGCCTGTAGTCTACGCACATGCGCAGGCTGCCATCTTTCTTTTTCACTAGCATGATGGGGGATGCGTAGGGGCTGCAACTCTCTCTTATGATCTGTGACTCAAGAAGTTGATTGATGTGCTCCTTCACTACCTCGTACTCAGACGGGGGAATGCGCCTATAGCGTTACTTCACGGGGACGTCATCAAGAAGAGGGATGTCATGAGAGATCAAGGTGGTGCAACCCAAGTCCCCTTCGTGAGCAAAAAAGACAGATGTGTGCTTCGTCAAAAGAGACCGGGCACACACACACACACACACACACACACACACACACACACACACACACACACACACACACACACACACACACACACACACACACACACACACACACACACACACACACACACACACACACACACACACACACACACTCTCTCTCTCTCTCTCTCTCTCTCTCTCTCTCTCTCTCTCTCTCTCTCTCTCTCTCTCTCTCTCTCTCTCTCTCTCTCTCTCTCTCTCTCTCTCTCTCTCTCTCTCTCTCTCTCTCTCTCTCTCTCTCTCTCTCTCTCTCTCTCACACACACACACACACGCTCTCTCTCTGTTTCTCTCTCTCTCTCTCTCTCTCACACACACACACACAGTCTCTCTCACAAAAAGACACACACACAATCTCTCTCTGTCTCTCACAGACACACAAACTCTCTCTCTCTCTCTGTCTCTCACAGACACACAAACTCTCTCTCTCTCTCTCTCTCTCTCTCTCTCTCTCTCTCTCTCAAACTATTTTTTTAACATGGAAGTCAATGGGAAGAGCCTTCAAATCAGCCAATACTTTAGCTCTCCATAACTTCAGCTTACTTTCAGCTACAGAAACCATTCAACTATTAAACTATTCAGCCTTTTCAGCAATTGATGAGACATTTTCAACTTTTTCAAATATATTTCATACTTTTTGAAATATTCAGCTTTTTAAACTATTTTTTTAACATTGAAGTCAATGGGAGATGCCTTCAAATCCACTTTTCCTACACTTTGTGCCAAATGCTACTCCTTCCACATACTTTCAGCTAGACACTTCATTCCAACTTTCAAATGATCACAAGACCTTCAGCTTTTCAACATTTTTGAGATATTGAATTTAGTTTGGAGCTTGGTAGAGAGTCCTTTTTCAGATTTTAACATTAGAGTGGATGGAGCAGCTCGTTCAGTCTAGAGTGCTTTGATCTCAAAACAGAGTGCAGCAGTGCCTGAAATTCTCCCCCAAAAATATTTTAAACTTGCCATAACTCCTCAGACATATTTTTTCCTGAAAAATGTAGGAAAACCTCTCCTAGGTTGGAAAATAAAATAAAAATAAGAACAATTAATTACTGTTGAGCATTTTGAAAATGTATTTTCATGCCTCTGTGCAAGGCTTAGTCTTTCTATCTTTATAGCCACATGGTGTAAAGTAACTAAGTTCATAAACTCAACAAGTACTATACTTGGGCACAATTTTGAGATACTTGTACTTTATTTAAGTATTTCAATGTTTTGCTTCTTTGTTCTTCTAATCCACTACAGTTCAGAGGTACATGGTGTACTTCTACTCCCCTACATGTATTTAATACCTTTAGTTACTTTACAGATGTGGATGAATGATGTGAAATATAATCAAGTTAAATCAGACTTTAGTTCCACCTGGAGTAAATCCACAAGCAGTATACAAAGTATAGTACAGTATACAAAGTCATTCAAACTAGCTACACCTTTACCAGCTTTGAGAACACTTTCATGATCAATCATTATAAAACATATCATATATATTATTCTGAAATGGACCAATCTGAACAATGACTACTTTTACTGTCGCTACTTTCATTATATTTGATGAGAATACTTTTCTACTTTCACTTGAGGAACATTTTGAATGTAGGACTTTTACTGTAACAGATTATTCCTACACTCTGGTACTTCTACTTTTACTCAAGTACAAGATCTGAGTACTTCTACTTTTACTCAAGTACAAGATCTGAGTACTTCTACTTTTACTCAAGTACAAGACCTGAGTACTTCTACTTTTACTCTACAAGATCTATGTGCTTCTACTTTTACTCAAGTACAAGACCTGAGTGCTTCTACTTTTACTCAAGTACAAGATCTGAGTACTTCTACTTTTATTCTAGTACAAGATCTGAGTGCTTCTACTTTTACTCAAGTACAATATATATATATATATATATATATATATTAGGGCCGGGACTCGATTAAAAAGATTAATCTAATTAATTAGAGGTTTTGTAATTAATTAATCGAAATTAATCGCATTTTTAATCACATATAAATATTTGACCTGAGAACAGTGAGAAGATGTCAATAAAGTGTGCCGTCACACAGAGGTAATTTGAATTGCTTACCGAGGTCCAATGATCCCCAGTCAGGGCAACACATTCGGCTTTCTCTTTATCTTCCTTTTCATTGTCATAATGCTGCTGGATTCTTTTTGTCACTGTCTTTCTGCACGGCAGCTCATATGTTGTGTCAGACGATGCAATCTGTAGTACCTTTTGCAGCCCCTTATCTTCTACCACTCCAAGTGGTCTACAGTCGAGTGCAATCCAGTGAGCTGGTTATTTTTTCAGACATGGACTTAGTTATCCTGGCCCTGAAACCAGTCATCTGGTTGAGTGTTGGTTGGGTGTGGGTCATACTTGTCAACCCTCCCGATTTTCGCGGGAGACTCCCGATTTCATTGCCCTCTTCCGGTTTCCTCCCGGGGTCATATTTCTCCCGCATTTCTCCCGATTGCTGAGAAATAAGATTTACACACGACTGTTTCCACTCGGACTTTAATACAGCTACACCATTGTTTGGTTTCCATGGTAACACGTCTCTTTAGTAGCGTGCGCAACTCAAAGTCTGAGAGGATGAGGCAGATATTCACAGAAAACAGAACTGAGGTTACCTACTGTAACCCCAGCTTCTATGAGTAAATGGCGCAGCCCTCTAAGGCTATCGCTATTGGGTAATCCCCCTGCGCCCCCGCGCAGCACTGAAACACTTGTAGTCCACGCCCACCCGCAAGGTGGGCCCCACCCTCGGGCCTCCTTCCGGTATAAATAGGAAGGTGGCCCGGCAATCTGCTCCCATACAACATACCTTTTCTTCAGCTATTCGTAGAGCCAGTGGGGCCCCGCACTTAGAGGGCTGCGCCATTTACTCATAGAAGCTGGGGTTACAGTAGGTAACCTCAGTTCTATTTCGTATATGGCTTCGCCCTCTAAGGCTATCGCTATTGGGTTAAGGGCGAAGCATGATGTAGTCTGCGCCCCACTGGGTCCGCCCGGCACTAGAAGCACAGACATACCTGCTCAATAACACCCCCCTGCCTGATGTGCCATGCGTAATGGCTCATCACCGTACCTGGAACATAGCAAAACATGCCTATCTTCCCGACGGGGTGAAGGCTGGGAACAATACATACCGGCCGCTGTGAGAAAGTAGAGACGAAAGTCCCACCTCGTCCTGCGATCGTAGTGGGGGAACAGCAGCTCTCTGCGTGCAGACAGGCAGGAGAGCGCCCAGCTGGATCCCTGACGTCACTCACTCTGACCAGGCACTCCGTACAAAGTGTGTCAGAGGAAAAAGGAACATCCCTCCTATAAGAGGGGAAATGGGCCGCTCTCCGCGTGCCAAAAGGCAGGAGAGAGAGAGGCGCACAGCTGGCTCCCTGACGTCACTCACTCCGACAGGACACCCAGTACAGGGTGTGTCAGAGAGGAATGGGAGACATCCCTCAAATAAAAATGAATGAATGAACAGGGGGAAGACCAAGATGCAGCCGTGCAAATATCTTCCACTGACATTCCTCCGTGCAAAGCCGTGGAGGAGGAAATTCCTCTTGTGGAGTGCGCCTTGATGTTCTCCGGGGGCTCCACCCCAGAGGAGACATATGCCTGTGACACAGCCTCACACAGCCAGTGTGACAGCCGTTGTGCAGACAGAGGTTGCCCGATCGAGCGCTCTCTATAGTGCACGAACAGGCGCTGAGAACGGCGCCAGGCCGCCGTGCGCGCCACATAGCAGGAGAGCGCGCGCACCGGGCAGAGGAGATGAGATGTGGCTTCTTCCTCCGATTTATGAGGAGGCGGAAAAAACCCATCCAGGGTGATCACTCTTGACCTAAAAGTGCTTGTGATGACCTTTGGCATAAAGGCTGGGTTAGGCCGTAGCACAGCCGAACTGCCATCTCCTTGGATCCGGAGGCATGACGGGGCCACAGAGAGAGCGGATAAATCACTCACCCTTTTTGCTGATGTTAGAGCCAAAAGCAGTACTACTTTGGCTGATAACATTTTAAGGGGAACCTGCTCTAACGGTTCAAATGGGGCTTTGCTTAGTGCTCGTAACACCAAAGCCAGATCCCACTGAGGCGCCAGTGCGCGTGACACCGGTCTGAGTCTTCGTACCCCTTGCAGAAAGCGTTTCATCAGGGGGTGACTGAACAACGTCCCGGCTCCGAAACCCACGTGACAAGATGATATGGCAGCCGCATATACCTTGATTGTGCTTAAAGCCAAATTCCTGTCCAACAACAGCTGGAGGAATGACAACATGTGAGGCAGGGGGCACGTAGTGGGGTCCAGGCTTCTTTCTACACACCAGCGCTGGAACGCTGCCCACTTGGCTGTGTAGGTCGCTCTGGTAGACGCGGCCCTGGCGCCCTGAATGGTGCGTACAACATCTTGAGAGAGACCCAACCTCTCTAAGTGTTCCCGTTCAGGGGCCATGCCCATAGGCGCTGGCCTATCACTGGGTGACTGTAAATCGCTCCCTCCACCTGCGAGAGAGCGTCCCCGCGCCACGGAATTTCCCACGGTCTGCCTGACAGCGTACGCTGTAGGCATGGAAACCAGGAAGCGCCCTGCCATCATGCCGGGCAGCCGCATCAGGGAGAGGGCTGTCACCACGCTGCCGGGTGTGACGCGTCGAAGGAGAGCTGTCAGCGTCTCCACTCTCTGCCGTGAGAGTCGCGCTCTCATGCGGGCTGAGTTCAATTCCACACCCAGGTAAACAATACTCTGGGAGGGAAGAGGACAGCTCTTTTTCCAGTTTATCATGAAACCCAGCTTTGACAGATGCGATATGAGCTGTACCGTCTGTAAAGCCACTTCCTCCCTGGAGCGAGCCATCAGCAGCAGGTCGTCCAGGTCAAATAGTACTCTCATCCCTCCTCTGTGTAGCGGCTGCAATGCCGTCTCTACACACTTCGAAAAGGTGCGAGGAGCCAGGGAATAACCGAACGGCAGACGGTTGTACTGGTACGATATTCCCTGGAATGAAAACCGCAGGAATTTCCTGTGTTGTGGGATGATGGGTACGTGGAAGTATGCATCCTTTAGGTCTATAGAGGTGAACCAGTCTCCCTGGTGAACACACTCTAGCACCCTTTTGACCGTCAGCATGTGAAACGGCCTTTTCATTATTGCCTCGTTGAACGCTGGCAGGTCGAGGATGGGTCTCATTCCCCCGAGGATGGGTCTCATTCCCCCCGTCTTTTTCGGGATAAGAAAGTAGCGGGAGTAATATCCCTAATTTTCTTCCCCTCGGGGAACCCTGGAAATAGCCTCTTTCAACAGGAGTTCCCGTAGCTCTGCTTGGAGCGCCCGACACTGTTCCCGGGATGACAGGCGTGTCTCCTGTATCCCGTTGAACTGTGGGGGGGGGGAGGCGAACTGCAGGGTGTACCCTCTGCTGATCAGCCTGCTCATCCATCTGTCCATCAGACACACGCGCTGCCACTCCGAGAAACACTCTGAGAGCGGGCGCACATGCTCGAGATGTGTTGTGGTTGTCATGACGACGAGCCACGCCAGAGCCCTCGCCGCCGCTGCCCGTGAGGCAACCCAAGGTGGGCCTAGAGCGAAAGCGCTGTGAGGGGGCCTCCACACGCTGCGTTTCACTCCGACTCTCATCGTGAGGCGCGTACACGCTCAGAGGATGAGTAGAGGTGTGTGCAGTAATATCCACATGAGGCGTTACCACGGCGCTCATGGGCTTATTGTGACCGTGTGTAGGTGGCAGATCTCGGACAGAGGAATGCCGCGAGGTCTGCGGTTTAATAACCGAAAAGTTATAACCATCAGACCCCCGCAGCGAACCCCGCTGCCTACTAATCAACAGATTGGAGGCAGCTGGCGTAGTTACTGCGCTCTGTAACTTATTAACCGATAGATTAAAATGTGCAGGCTTTTGTAACGAACCCTGCTGGCTATTAACCGATAGGTCATAGGCAGCTGGTTCACCCAGAGTGGGGGATAGGTGAAACCAATTTGAAACTGATGACAAAAGGTTGGAAATTAAGCTTCTTTTATTTCCTTCACACTCCCCACCAAACCGTCAGGGCCGGCTCTGCTTCCTCGGCGGCTCTCGTGGAGCAGACGACGAACGGGAGTACTTTTCTTTTTTCTTTTCTGGTGGGGGGGCGGAGGCTCGGGACGGTGCCCCTGCCGCCGCCGACGGGCGAGTCTGCCGCCTCGGCTGTCTCTCTGCCTGCCGCTGTGGCCGGGTTGGCCACTGCTGCTGCTGCTGCCGCTGGTGCCGCTGCGGCTTTGCCGCAGGCTGGAGCCAGCCAACGTGCTGGCGGATATCATCCGCCTGCTCCGCTGCCGCTTTCATGGCCTCTACCATGGCCAAAAACTGGGGTCCGAACAGCCCTTCCGAGCTGATCGGAGCGTCCAGCAAGACCTTCCTGGCCGGCTCTGTAACAGCCGCCTGTTGCAGCCAGAGGTGGCGCTGGATCTGCGTCATCCACGCTTCGATCCTCGCCTGGGAGACAGCCACGGACGCGCACAGCGTGAGCGCCGCGCTGGCCGCCTTGCCGATCTCCTCCGCCTCCTCTGGAGCCACGGTGGTGGACCGCTCCACCAGCGTAACCACCGAGTTTGCCAGCAACGCGATGTTATTCGCCGCCGCAGACGCCTGAACTGCACACTGGTGCGCCCGGTCAGCCTGGCGGGCGACATACTGATCCTTGGGGGAGGCCAACACAGGGCGCCGTCCGGCGACCAAGTTGGCCTGCTTAACCCCAAAGAACGCCGTCAAGCTCTGCTCCAGAGCGGGGGTGGTTGCGAAACCCTCGTCAGTGAATCCCTCCACCTTAGTGAAGGGAACAAGGGTGGCCACCGGAGCCCTCAGGGTCCTCGGGTTCGCCGCAGCCCCCTCCTGGTACCTCCTAATGGCTGGGAAGCGCGGCCAGATCGGGTCACTCCTGCCCGTCTGAACGCGGGAAAAAACTCCGGCCATGTCATCCAGAGCTACCTTTTCCCGTCCTAGGGGAACGAGGAGAGCCTTGCAGGCTGCCGCCTTGCCGATGATCTCCGGCAGCTCCAGCATGATGCCCCCCAACGCCGGCAGTGCCGTGGCAACGGAGAAGGGGGCCGCGTGCTCGGCCGCCATACCCGTACCTTGCTCCGACCCCGTCTCCCCCGTCCGGGGGAGAGGGGGGAGGGGAGAGCCGCATGGCGAGCCATGGAGGGAAACGGGGTAGGAGTCGTCCGACTCCTGCCCACCACTCGGCTCCAGAAACAGGCTGTCGTCCCTGTGCTCCTGGACTGGCCAGTCGTCCCCCTCAGCCGCGGCAGCTAGAGCGTCCGCTCTTCGCTGCCTGTCGGCTGATGGGAGACGGGCACAATGCGAACACGCGACCTGCTGGTTGAGAGCCGCGTACGCGTGCTCTGGCCCCAGACAGGATTCGCATATCGCGTGTAGATCATAGCTCATGATGTACCCCGTTTTACATGAGGGACAATCACGGACACAATTGTTGCTCATGACTCTAATTCCTTTCCTGTGCTTCAGTACTCTGACGGTTGCTGAAGAAAAGAGGGAGCAGATTGCCGGGCCACCTTCCTATTTATACCGGAAGGAGGCCCGAGGGTGGGGCCCACCTTGCGGGTGGGCGTGGACTACAAGTGTTTCAGTGCTGCGCGGGGGCGCAGGGGGATTACCCAATAGCGATAGCCTTAGAGGGCGAAGCCATATACGAAATAGAACGAGAATCGACAACTACTCTACTCTCTGCTCACTCCTTTCCTGTAAAATGCAGGTCCAGTCCACACATATGCTCCATCAAGGACGGTGCTACAGGTCGCAAGGCAGTGCACTTACAACTACAATAAGCATGTTAATGTTAATCTAACAGCTCCGGCGATCCACGGGGCCAACCACAGCGGTCTCATCAGCTTCTTCGTTCATGTTTGACTATTGTTCACTGTGGTTTGTTGTTGTCTGAAGTCATGAACGTTAGTTGGTGCTAGGGTGACCACCTGCTAAGAAGCCCAAGGGGGGACAAGGGGTATGTTTCTGAGGGACAATGTGGGACACTGCCCGGCGCGGAAGTGGTTTACCTATTTCTAGCACATACCATCTTACATAGTACATTAATAGTGCCCTATTCCACTAGACATGTGTAATATCTGATGTATGTCCATCAATAGGCCACCAATGTGTATTTCTTTCTAAATAAAGATTCATAACATTTTGAACAATGAATTGGCAAATGCTATTTAACTTAAGCAATTTATTCACTTCAAGCAACATTCATGAGAAGGTTCCAAATGTTTTTTCAGTATAGACACAGGAGTGCGAACCCATCAACATCACAAGGTGACAACAATGCAAAAAGTTGCCAACATAAAATCCTATGCAGAACAATGACATTTTTTAACCTAAAAGGCAACTGTAACCTAAAAATGGTAAATTTGCAACCCTGTAAACAGTCCACCAATGTTCAAAATCAATCAAACTACATCTTAGAGAAATGGGATATTAACTAGTTTTCTTCAGGTTTCTTCTTGAACTTGTATTTCTTGTTGGAGCGTACAGCATTGAGGAGAGCCTTCTCTTTCACTACATAAGAGTAGAAGTCCTTGCAACTGAATGTGAAGTTGCTCTTCACCTGGATTTCTGACTTGATGAGGTTTACCGAACATCTGTTCCTTGTGTCTGTCCAGCATCCTGTCATCAGTGAAAAGACCCTCTCCACTGAAGCATTGGTGATTGGTACACTCAAGAGGAAAGAAGCTAATGCTGTCATGTTTGGTGTGTGTGTGTGTGCTTGAGTAAGGTGGCCCACTTCTCAACGACTGAAGCTTCTGACTGCACAATGGCCTGTTGGTGTGGCAGAACAACACAATACTCATCATATAGTGCATCCATGTCCAATTGCTTGCTTAGCTGCAGGACTTCTACAGCTTCACAGAGATGGGTGAAGTTGAATGGGCTCTTCTGTAGTGCCAGGCTAGCCACTTTCTTCTGGTAGTTGGAGTCTGAGAAGTCATAGCGCTGCTCCAGGTAAGTGAGAGAGGACTGGTAGAAGTTGCACATATCCTCTCTGAGCACAGCTGCCTGCCTGTCTGGAAACTCCTGGAAGATTACACCCGTCTGGGCCCCAAAGAAACCATCACTCTGTCGTTGCTGTAGCTTGGTTTTTAGGGTGAACATCATATCGTAGAGCTCACAGACAGTCCCATCTTCTCGCTCCAGCACCAGCACAGTGTCGTGGAAAATCTTCAGCGCATTGCTGAGGAAGGACAGGTAAACCTAAAAGAAGTAAGATGAGTCAATGATCACTCTTTGCATTATCATAATTTCTCTTATCCCTGTTGAATGCAATTCAAAATAATTACCTGTAATTCAAGGGGGTTGCCCTCACCATCCTGGTCATCCCTGAACAGCCGCCATAGTGACTTTGGGCACTGTTCCTCTCCCAATGAGAGAAAATAGGCCTTGATAGGAGCCCAGCAGTCATGAAGCCTCTTCACTGCAGGCCACAGGCTCAGCCATCTTGTGGGCACATGTCTAAGCAGGGACTGGTACTCTATCTCCACAAAGGTGTGAACTGACTTAAGTTCCTCAACGCGTTTGGCAGATGAGGAGAAGTGGCTAAAGGTCTTGTTGACAACATTTTCTATGTCGATATTTAGCCGATCTCCTGCGTGTTTTGCACTGTTGTGAACGATGTGGGCCACACAGTTTGCCTTCAAAATAGAACTGTTGTTCTCTTTCAGTTTCTGGAAGACAGAGTTGTATCTCCCATAATTCACACTAGCATTGTCAGCACTATACGCAGATATCATGTCTAGTCCCAGTCCGTTTTCCTCCAGCTTGGTGACTATCTGGTTGTGGATCGCGTAAGATGTTTCATCACTGTCATCATAGAAATCAATGACCTTCGTCTGTACTCCCAAGTCTGGCGTCCAGTAACGCACTGACAGTGGGAAGAGCTTGGTGGTCCCATGATTGGAGGCATCTGAAGCCACTGAGAAGAATGGCGTGTGGGCTGTGGAGACACACACAGATGGGGTGAACTTGAGAGAGATTCTCTAAAAACAGATTATTACAAAAATACAAGACACTACTTTACTGTTTTGATCATTATTGATTTTATATAAATATAATCTATACAATTATTTAGGCCTACATCTTTTCAAAAATCATAGTTGCTTTTTTTTGTGAAATCATATAAGGTACACAGAGCCTGGTTTCAAAAAGGCACGGAAGAGCCTTTAGCCTTTATGTTTGCGTTGGCTACTGATGCTATTTAATTTCATTGAAGTGAAGGAAACGTTGACTTTTAACATAGTAGAAGAATATCAATATGATTAGACATCAGTTAGCTAACGTCAGATAAATAGCTAACACAATATTACATCCATGAACATAACTTTAAATGTACCTTTAGTTGTTGCCTCTCGTTGCTCATGTAGTGGTCTTTTGAGGACTTTGAAACAATCTTCGACAGAGGCAGGGGCAAGCACATCAGTGACAATAGCTTCTGCCTTCGTCCGACCACAGGCCATCCTCTTGGCAATGTCCGAGTCCGGATAAATCGTTGGGGCTAGCTTTATGCCACAATCTCCTGCTCGATATGATGTAGCGTGTTGGACAGTGTGATACACACTCGTCACCTCTGCAGCAGTGACTTTGTCAGCTAGACAGTCGTTTTTGGGTCGGAGGAAAGCATCCATAGATTTCGATGTCTCTTTTTGTTGGACATTTTTCTTGTGTGTGTCAGTCAGTCTGTGTCGTTTGACATCGTATTCGCCTCCATGTCCGATTGAGAAGGACGTTTTGCAAATGTCACAGAAAACCCTCTCACTATCCCCCTCAACAGCCTTCAGCCACACATATTCCCTCTCCCACTCTTTCCTGTACCCACACCTTCTCTTTTTACTTACTGGTGCTTCAGACGCCATTTTCTATAGACAAGTTCACGCGACAAAACCACGGGTAGCGCGGCATAACCCTACACAAATGCACTTCATTTCCGCCGGAAGTCTTTTGCACAGCGTCTGTCGCCGCGCGTGCGGCCGTTTGCTGTCATGACGACGACGCAAAATTTGACAACCTAGTCAGCAGTTATACTGGGGGGTGGGTGTGGCAACTGTAGCGTGCTGAACTAGTCTCAAGTAATGCTAGTTTGGCTGCCAAGAGCTCAAGAAGCTAGAGCGAGCAATTCTTTTTTGAGCAAGCATTGATTATGCGTGACATGGTCTCAATTTGCGGGACGCATGAATTGGGGTTCAAACGCTGTGCGTGCACGCGCTACGCGGGACGGGTGGTCACCCTAGTTGGTGCTCCAGTATAATCGGTATGCCTGAAACTCATCCAGTGAGAAACGTTCCGCAGGGCAAAAATAAGTGCGATTAAAATGCGTTAATTTTTTTAACGCGTTAATGTTTGTGTAATTAATTAATCTTAATTAACGCGTTAAAGTCGCGGCCCTAATATATATATATATACTTATACCACCTCTGTTTATAGCCTATGAAAAAAACTATTAGAAATAGAAGGCTAAAGCTAACGTTAGCAGATAGTGACAATATATGCTAGCTAGCTAGCTCAACGATTCCTTAAATAATATTGCCACAGAAAAAAAATTCAGTTCACATCACGCTCTGCCGCTCCGACAGGGAGCTCTGCTCTGAACACCTGAACGGCCCGTTCTAACAGCTGTTCACCAGCGGTCCAGTCTCTGCCACAGTGACTCCGGACGCACAGTTAATATAGTAACGAACGCACCCGTAGGTAATGTAGCTGCTGAAGCTAGACCATCATGTCGGAGCAGCAGAGCCTTATTATACATCCATGAGCAGAGCCGACAAGCAGGAAGACTCGAGCACACAGCTCGAACTTCAATATAAAAAAAGAACACCATGCGTGTCATAATGGCACATAACAGCTCACGGCCGCAGATTACTCCGGGTCCCAGACCCCCCAATACCCCAAAAATATTTTTATTGCAGATCTACATGAAATGACATGAAATCACTGACAAATATAAATATACTATAACACACATCACACAAATTGACCCGATTGGTGGTACTAGTGTTAAATAAACTCACTAATTAATGAAACCAGTTCAATACGGATTATTCTTATTCTTATCATTCTTTATGAGCGCAGAAATAGTCTTAAAATCAGATCTGTTTTTTAAATGAAAACTGACGGCAGGCAGTTAGCTCTGATCAACTAGGATAAATGCGCCACACCTAATCGCTGGCCATTCAGCCACAGAGCTCCCTCTATACAAATCAAACTGTAGACGGTGTGAAAGCACCTATTGTTTTAAATAACGGTCGGAATGTGACCTGTGAGCCTTCTGAATTACCGCGTGACAGCACATTCTAAACTAAAATGTTCAATCAATAAAGTAACATCTTATCTTATCTTAATAATATCTTCATATTAATAATAATAGTAAATCATACAGTATGTGTCCGAAAGGGAGCAGGAGGAAGCAAACACAAAAATATACAAAAAATATACTGCATATTAAAGCAAACGATTGTAAAGGTAAAAGTATGAGCATAACAAATAAAGAAGTGTAATGTAAACATTTACATTATTATTATGATTATTTAATATATAAAGACTATATATTATTGAATTACAAGATATAGATATACTTTAGTATAGTATCTAAAATATTGATGTGTTCAAATGCTCTTCAAAACACAACTGAGAGTCCATGAAACTTATCTTTCTGTATTTGTGAATGAAGCGCCATCTCCTGGTTAAAACCTGAAATTGAAAATCTGGCAACGCCCTCTTCGAAAATAGTGAGAGGGCTTAACATTCCTCTATACTGGTTTTAGGCAGGTCGTAGGCAGGAAGCTGTAAACTGGAGTCTGAAATGAAGTGCTACATATGTAGTTTTTGAACAGGTGGCAAAATTGTCAGATATAATCCCCAATGCATTGTTATGGGACTCAGTGCTGCAGTTGGTTGTCATGGTGTTGCTGGGCAGATTGGAGCCACACACACACACACACACACACACACACACACACACACACACACACACACACACACACACACACACACACACACACACACACACACACACACACACACACACACACACACACACACACACACACACACACACACACACACACACTTTCTGCAGGAAATACATTTTCTAGTTATTATTATTATTTCAGCCAATACTTTGGCTCTCCATAACTTCAGCAGACTTTCAGCTACAGAAACCATTCAACTATTAAACTATTCAGCCTTTTCAGCAATCGATGGGAAACTTTCAACTTTTTCAAAATATTTCAAACTTTTTGAAATATTCAGCTTTTTAAACTCTTTTTTTAACATTGAAGTCAATGGGAGATGCCTTCAAATCCTGTTTTCCTACACTTTGCGCCAAATGCTACTCCTTCCACATACTTTCAGCTAGACACTTTGAAGGCTCTTCCCATTGACTTCAATGTTAAAAAAATATTTTAAAAAGCTAAATATTTCAAAAAGTATGACATATTTTGAAAAAGTTGAACGTTTCCCATTAATTGCTGAAAAGGCTGAATAGTTTAATAGTTGAATGGTTTCTGTAGCTGAAAGTAAGCTGAAGTTATGGAGAGCTAAAGTATTGGCTGATTTGAAGGCTCTTCCCATTGACTTCAATGTTAAAAAAAGAGTTTAAAAAGCTGAATATTTCAAAGAGTATGAAATATTTTGAAAAAGTTGAAAGTTTCCCATCGATTGCTGAAAAGGCTGAATAGTTTAATAGTTGAATGGTTTCTGTAGCTGAAAGTAAGCTGAAGTTATGGAGAGCCAAAGTATTGGCTGAAATAATAATAACTAGAAAATGCATTTCCTTCAGAAAATGCGTGCAAATGCTGTAAACTGTGAACATTTATGGCTGAAAACACACACACACACACACACACACACACACACACACACACACACACACACACACACACACACACACACACACACACACACACACACGAGTGACATCATCCAATCATAGCAGACACCATTGAAGCCTTTGATCTCTGGGTTTACACACACAGGTGTTTGTAAACATTCAATCACTACTACTTACATTTAATATCTTTATTTAACTCCTTCAGCCTAATTTAAGATGCATGAACCATTCAAATATAAACTATTCAGCCTTTTCAGCACATGATGGGAAATTTTCAACCTTTTGAAAATATGTTAGACTTTTGAAAATATTCAGCTTTTTAAAGTCTTTTTTTAACATGGAAGTCATTGCAATGCATTTGAGCTGTAACAATGAACACAGACAGACAGACAGACAGACAGACAGACAGACAGACAGACAGACAGACAGACAGACAGACAGACAGACAGACAGACAGACAGACAGACACACAGACAGACAGACACACACACACTCTCTCTCTCTCTCTCTCTCAAAATTCAATTCAAAGGGGCTTTATTGGCATGAAAGTTAAATTAAACAATGTTGCCAAAGCATCACAATACAAAATAATTAACAACATTAACATACATTTCAAATGTTTACATATTATTGATGATATATATATACAGTGATACAATTACATTTCAACACGTGTGTGTGTGTGTGTGTGTGTGTGTGTGTGTGTGTGTGTGTGTGTGTGTGTGTGTGTGTGTGTGTGTGTGTGTGTGTGTGTGTGTGTGTCATTCACTGTCCCTCAGGTTGTGGCATGTGTATACATATTGGGCAGCAAGGTGTGCCTTGTCTCCTTCTCCTAGGAGTACTCTCAGTCTTGAGAGGTCATCAACCTCCTTGATACCTGGGATTACAGAGTTCAACTTGTTCCAGTAAATGCTCCTTACTTGGTTGAATGTTTGGCACTTCAGGAGGAAGTGCATCTCTGTCTCAGTCTCACCTGTCGTACAGTGACTACATATTCTGTTCTCTTTTGGTTGCCAGGATCTATTGAGTCTTCCTGTTTCGATTGCCAGTTTGTGGTCACTGAGCCTGTACTTGGTTAGGATCCGTCTCTGCTTTCTATCTCTGACAATAGAGAGATACTCTGCCAGCTCATACTCTCTGTTTAGAGCCCGGTAACATTCTAATCTACTTTGGCTTTTAGTTTCTTCTTCCCAATGTTGTAAATAGTTGTCTTTACATTGTGTTATAATGCGTTGGACTGTGATTGGTGTTTGGAGAGCAGTGTTGTTGAGAGACTGGTCAGAGTGGCTCTGAGAGGGGGCAGCTAGCCTCAGCACCAGCTGACATAGGGGACTCTTCTCTGGGGTTAGCTCTTGGCTTTGGAGGGCTTTGGAGTGGAGGGTGTCTCGGGGGCTGGACCTAAGGTGGTTAAAGAATGTCAGTGCTCTCTTTTGAGTGTTAATGATCAGTGGGTATCTGCCTAATTCTGCTCTAAAGGCATTTGTTGGTGTTTTTCTCTGAACACGTAAAATGTATCTGCAGAATTCTGCATGTAAAGACTCTGTTGGATGTTTGTCCCAGCGGGTATAGCTCTGGTGACTGAGTGGACCCCATACTTCACTACCGTACAGCGCAATGGGCTGGATCACACTATCAAAGATTTTGAGCCAGATTTTAATTGGAATTTGGACATTATAAAATGTTCTCTTAATTGCATTTAGAGCTCTTCTGGCTTTTTCTTTGAGTGCATTCACTGCCATGTTGAAACTTCCTGATGCTGTTATGGTTAAACCGAGGTAGGTGTAACTCATACTATGTTCGATGATATGATTATTTATGGTAAACTGGTATTTGTTCTCCTGACATCTGGGGCGTTTTTGGAAAACCATGACATTAGTTTTCTTCATATTGACTGCCAGGGCCCAGTTCTTACAGTACTGGTCTACTATGTCCAGCTGTAGTTGTAGTCCTTGTTCAGTAGGAGACAGCAGAACAAGGTCATCAGCATAGAGCAGACACTTCACCTCTCTGTCTAGGAGGGAGAGGCCAGGAACAGCACAGTGATCCAACTGAACAGCAAGTTCATTTATATATATATTAAATAAAGTGGGACTTAAATTGCAACCCTGACGAACACCTCTTCTCTGGGTGAAGAATTCAGTTTGTTTGTCTCCAATTTTAACAGCACACTTATTCCCTAAATACATTGATTTAACCAGATCGTACATTTTGCCCCCTATACCACAATGTAGAAGTCTATAATAGAGCCCTTCGTGCCAAATAGAGTCGAAAGCTTTTTTGAAATCAATGAAACAAGTGAATATCTTACCATGTTTTGTTTGGTGTACATGTTTGTTAACTAAAGTGTGAAGGGTATATACATGGTCGGTGGTGCGGTGTTTTGGAAGGAAGCCAATTAGATTTTTACTCAAGATGGATTGTTGGTTAAGGAAATCTTGTATTCTTTTATTTAGAATACTACAGAATAATTTCCCCAGACAGCTGCTGACACAGATGCCACGGTAGTTATTAGGGTCTGATTTGTCTCCACTCTTATGAATGGGGGAAATGAGCCCTTTGCACCAGATGTCAGGAAAACATCCTGACTGCAATATGATATTGAACAGCTTTAACACTGTACCCTGCATCTCTGGGGTGCTGCATCTGAGCATTTCGTTTTTAATGTTGTCTGGGCCACAAGCTTTCCTTGGCCGGAGAGATTGTGTCTGTGTGGTCAATTCTTCCCAAGTCATTGGGAAATCAAGGGGGTTTTGGTTGTCTTTAATAGTTTCTTCTAATGTTTGGAGTTTCTCTTTTGTAATACATTGATCTGAATTCATTAGATTTATTGGTATGTCTTTGTACAAACTTTAAAAATGTTCTCTCCAGATGTCACCGATTTGGATGGGTAATGCTTGTGGTTGTTTTGTGTTGAAGTTGCTCCTCAGATCCCAGAATTGATTTTGATCAATGGCTTTCTCAATATCCTCAAGTTCCATGTGGGTATAATTTTGTTTTTTGTTCCTTATTGTACATTTATATTTGTTTAAAACTTTATTGTATCTAATGCGTAAGGCTGGGTTGTTTGGTTGCCGATGTTTTTCATTTGCTATTTTTCTCAGGTCTTTTCTGATGGTCTTGCATTCCCGGTCAAACCATTTGTCAGCGTTTTGCCTTTTAACAGGCTTCCGCTTTTGTTTTACAAGGTCAGCTTTAATAGCTGCCTTGTGAAATATCATATTGATATAATCAATGGCCATGTTTACACCATCTTTGGTAGGAACATATTGATTTTGGTCAAATAGTGACATGTCATTCATTAGATCAGGTGAGTTCAAGGCCATGGTGAATTTGTCTCCACTGTCTGGGGCCCATCTGTAAGTAGGATTTAATGTATACAGCTTACTGGGTTCCCTCGTTGTGTCACTCATTTGGCCTGAGACTTTAAAGAACACATTGATTTGGTTGTGGTCTAAAAAGGGGGATTGCTGTCTGACAGTGAATGCACTGATAGTGGAGGGGTCCATGTCAGTGATTGCATAGTCTACTACACTAGACCCTAGAGCTGAGGAGTATGTGAATCTCCCTAAAGAGTCCCCTCTGAACCTCCCGTTCACTATGTACAGGCCTAAGGCCCGACAGAGATGCACTATCTCTTTGCCATTCTGATTGATTTCAGAGTCAAGGCTGTTCCGATGGCTGACGGTTGGTGTGGTAAACAGGGGGGGATCAACAAATACATGGTGGCTGCCCTGTGGGTCTATAACATCAGGTTCAATTCCTGTTCGTCCGTTCAGATCTCCAGTTAGAAGCACATTTCCCTGGGCCTGAAAATAGGCTATTTCTGAATGGAGAGTTTCAAAAATGTCTTCTTCAAAATAAAGAGAATCTACTGGGGGTATATAAATAGCACACACGTATAGATTCCTGTCAGTTATGCCCAGGGTTTGATCTAACCTTAGCCAAATGTGTGATTTACCTTGTTTTACTACTGAGATCTGATGGCAAAGATCTCCTTTATACCACACCAAGATCCCCCCCGATGTTCTGCCCTTGCGTATGTTTTTGGATTTTATAGAGGGCACCATGACTTCATTATAACCTGGAGGACAGTGAGTGAGCAGATCATTTTTACACCATGTTTTTGTTAATATAATTAGATCAACATCTTTGATAGATTCTAAGAACTCTGGATTCTCACTCTTAACCTCAAAGGTTGAGGAGTGGAGTCCCTGAATATTCCAACAGCTTATATGAAAAGAACGCATATTTTTTTCAAAAACAAACAATCAAAATGAACCTGTATAGTGAGACAAATATATAAACAAAATAAACAACAAATAAAACAACTATTTTCACTAATATTGCTATTGTACTGATTACTACGATAACATATAAATGTAATGTCTTAGCTGGACAGAAGTCGGGTGCAAAGGGTGTGCAGCATCTTCCTGATGTCTCCCAGTTCAGAGGTAGCAGGGGGAGGGAGGGTGGCAGCAGGCTGGGCTACAACTGCAGCATAGCTCCGCTGCTGTAGGCGGGAAGGGAGATGAGGAGCAGCTGTTGCTGCATATCTCTGCTGCTGATGTTGTGCAGGTGTTGAGCTGGGTGAAAGTAGCCTCCTCTGGGTGTGTTGGGGGCGTGGGGAGTGGGAGGTCCAGGCTGAGCTGTTGTGTCTCCTCACAGCAGGGGTGGTGGTCCTGGGGTGGTGATGGGGAGGAAGCGGTGTGGGAGGGTCTATAAGGCCTCTAGAGGAGGGGGTGGGAGGACTGCGTCCCAGGGCTGCATCTTTGAGGGTCTTTGCAAATATCCCCACCCTCTCTCTGTGTAAGTGGAGTCCATCATAGAGGTCCCAGGGGCCAATGGTTGAGTGGAGGGCCAGGTGGACATTTGGTAAGGTGGCACATCCTTTTCTGATCTCCATATTAATGTCATGGATGACATGAGGAGGGGTGTCTGTCCTTGGCAGCAGGGTGGAGACCACAATGCGGGTGTCGGGGAATTCCTTACTGGCCTGCTCCGCCATTTTCCTCACTGCCTCAGCAGTGTCCCTACGGAGGGTGTGCAGGTCATTTGTTCCCGTGTGGATCACCAGGTACTGAAGGCTCCCGAGGGTCTCCTTTTTCAACAGCTTCATGGCCTGGCCTGTGGTGCTGCAGTGTTTAGACAGCACCTTTTTATCAGGAAAAAGCTTTCTTGGGTCCAGGACCTTCCCGTTTGAGTCAGCCAGCAGGACCACTTGTGGGTCTTGTTCTTCCTGCTGAGTAGAGGGAGGCTGGGATGGGCAGAGCTAGCTGTGGGCAGCTGGCTGTGTGGGTGTATCAGGAGGGGCCAGGGTGTTGTTGGGCTGGGTGCTGAGCAGAGAGGGTGGGCCAGGGACACTGGCAGGAAGAGTCTCTGTCTCTCTACTCGTCATTGTGAGGACTGATGAGAGTTTCTCTGTCAGGTGCTGGACCTGCCTGGTGAAGCTCTTCTCTCTACACTCAGCATCCTCCCTCACCTTGGCTAACTGAACACGGAGCACACTGTTCTCCTGTTTGAGTGCCTCTACACTTCCTCTGAGGTCAGATGCCAAAGCCTCGTTGAGCTGCTGGAGGTCCTCTTTAAGCTGCTGCAGAGTGTTGTCTGGGGGACCAGACTGCCTGGCCTGGGTCCGTTCTTTGAATTCTGCAAAGTCCAGCTCCAGCAGGGCCATACTCTCCTTCAGCCGATTGTTGGAGCTGGCTGGTGTGGGAGGGGCAGAGATGGACAAGGTGTTGGGGTTCTCTATTGGGCTCTCATCACCTTCGCTGTCAGAGGGGACATCAGAGGGGACATCAGAGGGGACATCAGAGGGGACATCAGAGGGGACATTGATCCTCTTTGTGTCCACCTCAGCTTTCAACAGGGGAAATGCCTCTTGGAATGACTCCAGGTTGGCTTCATTCCCTTGGACCATGACCTTTCCTTTGGTGCAGTATGTGATGGTGAGCAGAGGGTCATCTTTGTCAAGGTGTTCATCTTTACAGATTTTTAATCTGCCTCCCGAGCCGATGCCCTCTCTGGACACGTATGCATAATTCCTGCACAGAGTATCTTTCCAGATGTAGATGGAATCAGTGAAGAATATGAGGTTGTTCTTCTTCCTTCCTTCTTTTTGTCGGGCATAGTCAGTGAAGAGGACCTCTGGGTTTCCACACAGTGTCTTCTCCTTGTGTTTGTCCTTCGCATTTACACTCTTGCATTTAGCAGGATATTCAATCTCTCTTCCCTCTGCTCTGAGAGCTGAGAAGTTCTTTTTTGCCTGCTGGACAGTTTCCATGGCGACCACTTGTTTTGTTCCAAAGAGAGGCTAGGCTAATTAATTAGCTTACAAATACTTTTCTTTTCTTTTTATCTTCATGAAATAATTCACAGTTTATAATGTTCCGCTACCTTCTTTGGTGCAGCTCCTTCCAACAGTGGCAGGTAACAGCTGGCAGCCCACAGACACACAGACACACAGACACACAGACACACAGACACACAGACACACACCAGGGTATATGCAGGAATCCTGAGGTCAAATTTAATACCTTTTAAGACCTTTTTTAAGACCCTTTCCATACATTTTAAGACCTCATCGCAACTTTGAGTTCTAACCGGTTACATTGGCAACACACTTTACCTCACATTTACTATATTTATTGTAAGATAGCACAACTAAACAGAGTGTAGACAGACTACTGAAGCCTCCTCTCCACATGAACTTCAACCTCTCTGTGAAGGTCAGGTTTAATGCAGTATGCTGCTTTGTTGCTTCTGTACTCTGTGCTCTTTCATTCCAGTATCATCCTCAGAAACCATTAGAAACCAGTATTTGACCAATAAACAAAACAATTCACAAAACTTTGAACTATGAAATATATTAAACTTTGGTGAGCTTCAGCGGGGTAATGCCATATAGGAGCTCCCTCACAAATACCCAGGGGTTAAATTGGGCTGGGGCTGTCCGGGGCTAAGCCCTGGCACATAGGACGATGCTCTGACGTCATCACCCTCACACATTTGTCATATGTTTACAAAAAACGATATATAGGTTAAGACTTTTCTCGTTCTTAATATAGACTATATTAGGGTCGATATGTGTTGACTTTACTTTAAAATAGCAGATCTCTGTGACCGGATATAGTTTGGCTTAGACCCCGGCCCCACGAGGACGCATACGGTAAAACGCATACGCAAACGCAAAAAGGGTCTTCCGTTCACACGCATTCGATTCATTAATGTGTCCGTTAACACTAGGCCACTGGAAATGTTGGAAACGCTGTAGTAAATATGCCAGGCCTGTAAGTGGCGCTGCTGCCGCCACAAAATACACCAAAAGCAGCGAAGAAGACCCCGGAGCATGGTTGCCTTGGTTGCCCTTTTGTTTATTCTCCGCGGTGGACGGCGTGTTCTCCTGCTGTATATCTCTCAGGTAGTCCACCAGTAGATGAAAAACACCCACCTCTCCGCCTCTTCCAAGGGACGAGGGAACCGTGCGGCAGAGTTTCCGTTAAAAAAATGTTTCCGCCGGTCAACATGTCTGTTAAAGTTTAAATCTTCCGTACAAATTAGAAAAGTGCCGATCAGAGGTCTTCTTTGTTATTTATTGAGCTTTAAAACAAATTGATAACGACTCTGTTCTCTGTATAATAATATTTAATAAACGGTGCCTGCCTCTCTTTTCCTCCCCCTCTTCTGACAGCCCAGCAGCAGCAGGAGACGTGGGGAGAGGGAGGCGGGCTATTTCATCGTTATCAGAAAATGATCATATAGGGCTTACACACGGAGCTGTTGGACCCCTAGAGCGTTGCGTATGCCGGTCTACCCACCTTGGGACCCTCCACAGAGCGGAGCAAGGCAACGAAACTTAAAATAAGAAGCAGCATTTTACGGCGCGCTATGCATGGGGCCGCCTTGAGGGGGTTTCCCGACATGTCGTTTCAGTAAATTAAAGGGTGTTTCATGTTGTCGTTGCTGTGGGACTTCTTAATACCTTGGAAAATGCCGTTTAATACTTTTTAATACTTTTTAATAGCCTTAATTTTTGCTAAATTGATTTATCAACTTTTAATACTTTTTAAGACCCCGCGGACACCCTGACACACACACACAGACACACACCGATGATGATGAATGATCAAGAGAAGAGAGAGAGTAATATAACTCCTATGAACATTTTCAAAAAGTGCTCAAACTTCACATGTGTGCCTCATTCTCATCAGTGTTAATAAAAAGCTATGAAAGGGAGTCAGTCTTGGACCGGCTTTCACAAACCAAGACAGGAAGCCAAAAACAACCATCATTTTAGCATAGCTTGGTAGGCCTGTTAGTTCCTGTACCATCTCATCATTTCCTTTGAAGGCTTCTTCATTAAAAGACAGCACATTAACTTTGTCCTTAAGACAATTAACCTAAGCTCTTAATCGTGCACACTTGTTGGTCAATGCCTTGACTGTAGCTTGGCAGGCTGTATTTGAGCATGGTTCCACAATACCTGAGCTAAGAATGGCTTGAGAGTAACTGGTCATCTTTCACACATTCTACCTGTTCAACTAAGGTGATGTCAAGCCCAGTAGCATCACTGGTGCTGGAAGGTGCCACATTCTCATGGTCACTATCAGGAACCAAAGTGTCAGTCCGTTTCCTTTTCATCAGCTGAGTATGCTCAAATCTGCTGGTGGCATAGATGCTTCTCTGCCGCTGTCCAGCTGACGTGTGCGCAAACAGGCTGGGGATGTAGTCAGGACTCATGGGGTTGTCATTTTTTCTTCCTAAGCAGACAGAGGCAAACATGGTAGAATATTAATGTGTGTATAAGGCCTCCTAATAGGATAATGACAAGTATTACGATCCTTAACTTAAGTAAATGTAGCAATAATACATACACAAATAATTATACAATAATACAATAAATACACAAGTAATTTAAGGCATGCATTCAATAATATTGAGAACGGCAATTTCTTTCTCAGTTTTCTGCCAGAAATGTGTATTTTATTCAAATGCAGTCGGTTTCAAGCGTAAAGGAACACAGAGCAAAACTAATGCAGTCCTTTCAAAACTGGGAATATTTGACTCGTGCTATGTTCCCATTACACTGCCAACGGTAATTATTATTCGGTAACTGAATTATCTATGTTGAAGTATTTAGAAAACTTATTTCTGACAAAAGAAGCTAAAAGATAACAATAAGTGAAGAGCTTACCAGAAACAAAGTGTTGACTACACAATCTGGAGTTAGATGTCGGCTGCCAGTGATCCCTTCTGATGGCAGCCAGCCATTTATTACGACGGTCTAAGTCTTTGGGGATCGATACAAACTGTAGTCCGGGGTTCCTCTGGCGACTATTGTCACAGCCCACAGCACAACAAATCCCAGGCATATCCACAAACTTTATTATTCACGATGTGTCTTTCTCTGTTGCTTCCTCCGTGTTCTCTGTTGTTGTAATGACTTGCTGTGACCGGACACCAAAATGGCGGCGCTAGAATACAGTGACGTATGAATTCTCCTACAACATACCTACGCCGGTGGCGTAAGCAAAACACGGCAAGAACGGAAGTGGGTAGGTATGGGCTACAGCGAACAAGAAGCCGCCAGCAAGAAGCCTCTGCCCCTTTTTAGGGTGCCCCCTGGCGGTGATAGGCTAAAAAGAATATGCCTTACAACACTATTTACTGCTCATCCTGCTACATAAGTAATAGGCTACCAAGCTTTCCGTTGTCACCCTGCCTCTCCAAATGCAAAATTGTCAATAAAAAGTATGCAATAATGCAATTACAGCTGATAAAGTACTTGGGTGTGCGTGTTTTTTTAATATATATTTACCATTCAATAACGCAATCGCTGCTGTCTGTCTGTACCATAGAAGAACATGTCAGCGCAGCGCAACTATACTACGGAGGTGACTGCCCTGGCAGTGACATCAACATAGCCTGCTTGTGCTACCACACGTTCCCCTCAAAATATTGTTAAATAACGAAACTTGGAAATAGTGCCAATCCATACAAAGTGTAACCACATCATGTAAATATGAAAGCAATCTTTAAAAAATAACAGCGTTTGTTTAATCTATGACTATTTTGACCATGTTCGTGCTGTTTTTGCCATAGAGAAGCATTGCCACGGAAGTGCGTTTTGAACTATCCCGGCATACATAAACCACGTGACCGGCTGGCGGCGACATCAAAGAGTTTCGTAACTCTTATCTCTCTAGGGCAGGGGTGTCAAAGTCAAATGCATCAGAGGGCCAAAAAAACAAATTTGCTACAAGCCGAGGGCCGGACTGGTTCAATTTTTATTAAAACATATTAAAATGATTGCACATAACCTATTGAACCAAGACCTAACACAGTGCATTGTATATTATTTAATGATTAAATGAATGAAGCAATATTTTCTTATGGCTCTGTCATTTATTTAAAGGGAAAACATTTTCAACAGGCAAACAGCAAAAAAGTTAATGTCCTTCAAAAATAAAATATGCTCCTTAATATCGAGATAAATGCATAAATGAAATTGCATGCATTATAAACTGAAAATGCAATATTGTGCTGCTCCCATGCTTTCAAATAGTAAAATGAGAAAATAAAAAAATAAAAATAAAATCAGTTGTATTCTTTCTCATGGCTCTTATCTGCAATCCATTAACTGAAAAATAAATATAAATAAATAAAATACAAAAATCTATGGCACACAGACAAAACAATACTTCTTTCAAAGAAAAATCATGTCTTGTAGAAACAAAAAATAAAAATAAATAAAAATGTAACTGAATTAAAAACTAAAAATAAGTTAATGCTCTGTGATGCTCACTTGTCTGAGGCTGAGCCTGATACTTGGTGGTGTCCCATCTTTTGTACAAGTTCATCAATGTTCGGGGTCAGGCTCTGAGCTGAAGAAATCCTCAGGATTGACTCAAGGTGTGTATCAGTAAGACGGCTCCTGTGTGATGTTTTGTTTAGCTTCATCAAAGAGAACATTTGTTCACACAGGTATGTGCTGCCAAACATAGAGAGCGTCTGAGCAGCTTGGATGCGCAGCTGAGGCAATGTGTCGGGGATGAAACGTGCAAACTCAGCAGCACCCACTCTCTCATATTTTTCCCTCAGTGTGTCATTGCACTGGAGCTCAATCAACTCCATTTGCAGGTTTGTTGGTGCGCTTTCCACGTCAACTCCAAAAGGATTGGCGAGCAGTTCAAACCTGCTTTTTTGAGCTTCAAAGTCAGCAAATCGGCGTCGGAAGTCGGCGGCAAGTAGGCTATGTTGAGTTTATCAGCAAACTGTGCACTCGGGAACACAGCGGTAGAGAGCTTCTCTTTCATTGTCTGGCAGCTGGGAAAGTGGCTCAAGTTTTCTTTCCGCATCTGTGTCTCCCACAGGATCAGCTTGGTTTTAAACGCCTTCACTGTACTGTACATATCAGAGATGACACGCCCCCGTCCCTGCAGCAGTTGAGTAAAGTTGGAACGATATTGGCAGATTCGGATTTCACGGATCAATAAGTCATGAACAAAACGTTGTTCAGACACAAATTACGTCTCCTAAGTACCGTGGTAAGGTTGACAACAAACTACAATCACATGTTGATAAAAAAAAGCCAATATGCGCCGTCCTCCGAGCTGGACACATTCAATTGGTCTCTTTCCGCAGCCGGAGAAGAAACGAGTGCTCAGGGACCGTCTGCAAAGTGCAACTCCGAAAAAAGAGAATACAATAATATTCAATCACTTCACTATTATACAGTATATTTCTACCAAACTCACTACACATATCAATAGTCTCCTGTTTGTCATACTACAGCAGAGAGTTTGGAAGAATATGGTTTTGATTAATTTTGGTGAATATTTATAATGTAAAATCCTCAATAAATAGGCTATGGCATCATCTTCAATAACGTTACTATTATACAGTATATTTCTACCAAACTCACTACACACATCAATAGTGTCCTGTTGGTCATACTACAGCAGAGAGTTTGGGAGAATGTGCTTTTGATTAATTTTGGTGAATATTTATAATGTAAAATCTTCAATAAATATGGCATCATCTTCAATAACGTTACTATTATACAGTATATTTCTCCCAAACTCACTACACACATCAATAGTGTCCTGTTGGTCATACTACAGCAGAGAGTTTGGAAGAATGTGCTTTTGATTAATTTTGGTGAATATTTATAATGTAAAATCCTCAATAAATAGGCTATGGCATCATCTTCAATAACGTTACTATTATACAGTATATTTCTACCAAACTCACTACACACATCAATAGTGTCCTGTTGGTCATACTACAGCAGAGAGTTTGGGAGAATGTGCTTTTGATTAATTTTGGTGAATATTTATAATGTAAAATCTTCAATAAATATGGCATCATCTTCAATAACGTTACTATTATACAGTATATTTCTCCCAAACTCACTACACACATCAATAGTGTCCTGTTGGTCATACTACAGCAGAGAGTTTGGAAGAATGTGCTTTTGATTAATTTTGGTGAATATTTATAATGTAAAATCTCCAATAAATATGGCATCATCTTCAATAACGTTACTATTATACAGTATATTTCTCCCAAACTCACTACACACATCAATAGTGTCCTGGTGGTCATACTACAGCAGAGAGTTTGGAAGAATATGGTTTTGATTAATTTTGGTGAATATTTATAATGTAAAATCCTCAATAAATATGGCATCATCTTCAATAACGTTACTATTATACACTATATTTCTCCCAAACTCACTAGACACATCAATAGTGTCCTGTTGGTCATACTACAGCAGAGAGTTTGGAAGAATGTGCTTTTGATTAATTTTGGTGAATATTTATAATGTAAAATCTTCGATAAATATAATATAATCTTCAATATCTTCACTATTATACAGTGGAGTGCTACCAAACTCACCTCAGACATTAATGGTCTCTAACTTGCTACACTACAAAAGTGTATTTGAAAACGTATTTTAATGGTCGTTATGTTATTTTAAAAATAAAGTGTATTGTTAAGTATAAGTTACTGTCAAACAGGAGACCCCTTAATTTTAACCAGAAGCTATTGAAATTTAACTCAAAAGAAGATCTCCTATTTATTCATAACCATTGCACTGTTTTATTGTTCTTTCATTAATTAACTTACAGACTGAATATATACATGGTATCACCTACATCAAAGCAAGATCCATCAAAAGTAGAACAGTCTTTTAATCATCAATAAACTAGACATCACACACATTGATATATACATATATATGTTACACATTGTATATATAAATTAAGACATGAAACAACTTGTTCATTAGCTATGAAACAGTAAAATAAAGTTAAAATTGAAAAAAAAAACATTTCAGGCTTTTCACCTATCTTACTGTACAATATTAATGAACAAATCTACAATGTAATGTCTGACATGGAAAACATCATGAACATCTGTGACTAATTTAATCTGTAAAGGAAAATATATTTAACATCTTAATTAAGAATATAAAAATTTAAAACTATGGACAGGTGATTATTAATCATTACTTCAGTTGCCCAAAATCTTTAGCAAAGCTTTTTTCTGGATTTTTGTTTGTTTTGTACAAAATTCAGCTTTAATTTTGCCGAATTGAAATCACTGGCTGGGCTGGATTTCCCCCCACATGCCGTTTATAAGCGCACTAGTTCTATTGTGGTAGTTCTAACTACAAGCCTTACCTCCCCAAATCCTGGTACCTCTGGTAAAAGTTACACAAACTCTTACATAGCCTCTTTAGTTAGGGATGATACACAACACACAATACCACGGGGTATCTTTTTTTGGTATTAGTGCAGCAGTCATTCCGAGGCACTGCGTGTGAAACCATCTTCCACAAGTTTCACACTGAATCTACATGGGGATAAATACAAGAAAGATATTAAGAAAATGTCAAGTTTAGGACACTTTAGGTAAAGCAGGCATATTCATTTATATTTTATAGAGATTATACTTTTTTTTTTAATATAAATACTTGTTGTTATTCAGGTTTCTCTGTACTGTGCTAAAACTTTAACAAATTATAAGAAAAACAAAAGGAAACCTGTAATGCATAAAAATATACAAAATGTCATTACTTTTATGTTATTCCTGAAATCTAACTCCAGATGATCTACATATTATCTATTATTCAGATTATCTTCTGGAGTTTCAAAACAATTCATCATTTATTCTCACCCAAACAGCATCAACAGCAGTTGTGGGCAGGTCCTCAATTCCACAGAAGGAACAGAAGTCATCCTTTGAAACTGAAAAAATAACAGGTGTATTACTGTTCAATTTACAGGAAGGGATCCATATATTCATTTCATATTTTTGGCTAATACCTGATCCTTTGAGAATTTCTTCTGCCATGTCTCTTCGTAGATTTTGAAGAGATTGTTTTGATGAGTTGATGTGAAACGTCTGTGGTATTTTCGGAAATTCCTTCACTGTCATCTTGGCCATCTGGACAGATGGTAAAAATAACATGACGTTATGACGTGTGTTTGAATTTCCCTTTAAAATAAAATGCTTTATTATTAATGAACACAACATGTTGCATTGAATCACCTGCATGACAAAGGATCCACAACTGGTGGCATCTTTCTGGAAGGTGTGGGTTATCTTTCCAGGCTGCCATTTAATGCTCACCCAGTCCTCTTTTCCCAGTCTGTTCCGGCGCATCTTGAAATACTCTCTATAGAACAATAGGAACATTTTTTACATTTGCGCTTGCTCTTTGCCTTTACCAAATGTGCGTTTAACCAATGTATTTCCTGTAGTATTATTTTATATTACCCAAATTTGTAACCAGCCTTTCTGGAGTCCTCAACTTCATTTGACCCTTGCAGAGGATCAACCACATAAATGTGGTTTGAAAGGGCATGGAGGTACTGTTTTAAAAAGTAGCATACCGTATAATTAAACCAAACCTTTTTCAATATGTCAGCAGTAACAATAATGTATCAGCTTTTCTTCAAAAATGAAAAACAAAGTTAACTAATAGATTCATATTATTAAAATCCCTTCAACTTTTTAGAAAAGCTATTAAAAGTAATACTAAAATAATAACTACCCATTTTAAATGTGTATATTTAAAGACTTAAAAGTATTGAAATAATTAAAGATGTCAGATCAGATGAAAGAAAGTTGCACAATTTGGGGTCAGAAGACTCAAATCTTTAGTGGAGAAGTAGCGACCACCAATGACAAATGGTTGAATGAGTACTTATTTTGGACTACATTTTATATTGTTTCCCTATGATATAGATGAAGAACTTGAAGAAATTAAAACTAAAAGAAGCATTTTTAAATCAATCATGAGGCAAAGATGCATTTCCAAAATGGGGCTGCATGAGATACACATTTTAGTCTTAACTCTGTCACAGTATATGAGTAATGTATTACAAAAAAATAATGCATGCTGTAAAAAAAACATACATGCTGTAAAAGCAGCTACAGTATAGCTGTATACTCACCACAAACTTCCAGTGCACATTTCTTATATTGACAAATCCAATGGCTCCATCATATAGATCAAATGTGACCTGAAAAAATTAGGGAATATGTAAACACAAGTGTTATTTTCTATAATATACAGGTGCAAAACAATAATTTCATTTACACAGTATTAATTTATTATTTTTCTCAACAGGAACAAGAAAAAAAGGGAAGCTTATATTCTAAATGTATTCGTTAAAAACAACACAAATGGCTCCAAAAACGACATACATGATTATAATAACGCTGGAAGGTGCCTGTAGACACAGTTCAGTCTCCTTTCTCAAGCCTACAATACTAAAGGGATGAAAATACTTTGAACAATCAGTTTTACTCACCTTTTTTAGCTCTTGCCTGGCCATCTGCTCTCGTGTGCCGTGTAGGATTACACCCATGGTGTAGTGATCCAGGTGGTATAGACGGCCAGCATTATCCTTCAGGTTGAGGATGCCTCTAATGTAACATTCTATTACCTTTTGGATAAATTGTAGGGGAAATAATCATACAAAAATGCCAGCTAATATAGAGGCCAAAGTCGGTTTTAATCACATCATTGTCAGATCATTTTAGAATGGATCAATTATGCAAAACCTTTGCTAAAACTGGTCTATCTAAAGATGGACTGGCCTAACAATTTACTTGGATATCATTTTGTGTAGCACAAATTACATACTTTTTGTCAACAATTGAATCATTAACATATGGCTTATGTGAGATGAGCAGTCCGGTACAGCATAAGTTTTAATAAATACTTGCCTCGCCTATGATGAGTTCATCAGGTCTCAAACTCTGAAATTCTCTGTGCCTCAGGGTGAAATTATGCTTCTCTTCAGCATGTCTTACAACAGCCACAACAACTTCAGTTGGTTTGCATGTCCAAAGGGCATCAACCTAAAATGAAATGAACAATGGTATCATAATAACTTCGTACAGCATTTGCCATTAATTCAATTTTAAATACTTTTAATGCACATTATACTTTCCTTACATTTCATTATTTTAGATTTTGTACGTTTTCTATGAAAGATTGCCTCATGCTAAAACGTTTTTAATGCTTTCTTAACATTGTTTTTATAGCTCGAAGAATTGCTTACTTGTCAAATTAATTTGTATCTGTTTCAAGCATACATTTTAATATAGAAAAACAATACCTCTGTTGCAGGCTTGGATCCTTTACTTGTGGGGTCATTGCTGCTGTTCTTCACATCTGTGCTGCTCTGAATATCTTCGCCAGTGTTCACAGTTAACTTTGCTCTTTTTGGAACTGGAAGAATGTCTGGAGTGGTGTAATATTTGGAGCTGGCAGTGCGAGGCTTTACTCCATCTCTCTTTGCCCAACCTTCCTTGGATTGACTGATGTCTCTTGGTAGCAATGTTTTGAGGAGTAACTGCTCAGATAAGTGATGTGCCATTATGTGTTCTCTGTACCTCCCCTGTAGAGAGCCATACATTTTTCTGATGTATGTCGCTGGCCTCAGTCGTCTCTGCTTTTTTAGAATAGAATGTTTGACTATTCCAAACCATCTCTCCACATGGCAGTTTGTGTCCCTTGTTTTACTTTGGCCAAATGTGTCTTCCTCTGTGTCAGTTGCATATCTTTTCAAATTCCCCAACAGCAGCCCACTCCAAAGGGGAAAAATCCCTAGATAGTTGTCAAAAAGATCATCAACAATGCCAGGGCAAAGGTATGGATTTTCATCCTGTGGGGTTTCGACCTCCTCTTTTTCAAGCTCTCCCTGAACCTCCTCCATGACCTTCCTAAACTCATATGTGAAGGGAGATCTGCCAACAATTGTGTGGGCATTTCTTCTTTCTTCATCAAATTCCTCCTGAGTTAAGGGGCTGTCTCCTAACTTGTTTCCCTCTTCCATGTCGGGAATCCTGCATTCTTTTATGAAGTCTTTCATGGCCTTCAAATGGATCAGGACAGTATTGGAATTGTGCTTTCCAATTAACACAGTGCACAGCGAGCGGAAGATTTTTAGTGCTGTGGTCATTGAAGTAGCATTTTGCAACCTGGCAAATGCAAATGTTGCAAATTCCTTCAAACCCTTGTCTGCAGTTTTTCTCCCAATTGACTGTGCTACAGCTTTCAGCACGTGTGCAGAGCAAATGTGTAGCACTGTCAACATTCGGATTTCCTTCCATGACTTCAGCTTTGAACAGATAGCGAAAGCCCTGTCCAAGTAACTGACAATGCTCTCCTTGTTAAAAGAAAGGAGAACACTTTGGAGCAGGGCCCAGCTGTAGTCTGTTTCTACCTGATGTACTTTTATTTTAGTGTACTGTGACAGTTTGCGGAGGAACTGCATTAGCCAGAATGTGATTGGTGGTATGGAGTGTTCATTTGTCAGCATTTCACAGACTGGGAGGGGAGGTACTTGCTGACCACCTCCAGGAAGAGCCAGGCAGTAATAAAGCACTCTTTTGGTCTGACCTGGAACTTTGGATACAACATTACCTGTAGCATCTAGATATAGGGTCAGCGGTGTCTTCTTTCTCAGGTGTTGCACAACTATGTTTACTCCGGTTTCAGAATACATATGTATTCCAAATGGGTCAACTTGAAAATGCTGTATGTACCCAGGCATCCTGCGATCACTTGAGTCACATTCCTTAATGATAATTTGTGTGAGGTACATCTCCATGAAAACATCCTCATGGATTCTTTTACCTCTTCTTACTTCTGAACGTATCACTTTGAGAACATTTTTGTTCAGACTGCGGGTTATGTTTCCTGAAATCAGTTCAGCAACAGGTGTTTTTTTAAGTTTACTGTAAAATACTTGACTCACTCCTTTATGCAGGGCTCTTGCAATTCTGCCTCTTCTTCTGTTTGCTGCTGGTCGGATTTTTTTCTCATTTGCTTTGTGTGCCATTTCCCCTCTTTGCAGCACAGATATTTTAACAAGGGTGTCTTTCACTGGCTCATTTTGGATTTTAAAGAAGAATTTGGCCCTGCAGGAAGGGAATGTACAAACTGCACAGATGTTTAAGTACGGACTTTTAATTTTCCTGCTGTTAGGAGTTTTTATGTGGTGACTCTTGAAGGCAAGTGTACAACAGGGATTTTTCTCTCGAAAACTCTTGTACAACACGTCGGTCCACGGTTGCCTCAGTTTGTTTGAACCCGTCAATGGAACAATCTTTTGCCATTTCTTTCGATTTACTGTTATTCTGAACCTTTTAGATACTACTGGCAACTTCCGCCAATGTGTTTTGATGCCTGTGTTTTTATTGTCATCTTGTGCTCCTCTTTGTAAATTCTGTTCTTCAGTTTCTGCCTCATTGACTTCCATTCAAACCACATTTTTTGATCTCACTGCCATTGCAATATAAAACCATGCATTTTGTAATGTCAGCATTTCATTTAGAAGAAAAGTAGTGATATTTGATATTTCTACTCTATTCCAACAGATTAAACCATTTTCCCACTGTAGTCCGATGCATGAAATTCTTACATTTTTGCCAGTTATATTATGGAACCGTGTGACTAACAGGGGGCCCCGAGAGTGGTGTGTGTGTGTATGTATGTATGTATGTATGTATGTATGTATGTATGTGTGTGTGTGTGTGTGTGTGTGTGTGTGTGTGTGTGTGTGTGTGTGTGTGTGTGTGTGTGTGTGTGTGTGTGTGTGTGTGTGTGTGTGTGTGTGTGTGTGTGTGTGTGTGTGTCATTTCCAGCAGCAGACCAGCAGGTCCTGCAGCATGTGACCTGGTGCTCTCTCAGGTGATAGAACAACTATTTTTTAGGCCTGTGCACAACCAGCACACACCTCTCCTCCCTCTCCCTGTGTGTCTGTGTGTCTGTGAGAATCTGTAAGCATGCACGGATCATTTCATGGGTAAAAAAAGGCCATCTTTTGAGGGATGTGTTTGATGTGTCTTTGAAGAGCTGCTTGATTACAACTGTTAGTGTGTTTATGCACCTGGCTGCCAAATAGAAACATGCAGTTTGACCAAGGGCTTATTTCATTGGTGAGCAGAGAAGGAGAAAGACCTGGAGCAAAGAGAATAGGAACTAAAATGAAGAAGCATGTCAGTGCAGAAGAGACTTCAGAAATAATCTTGTAGCCTTCTTCTGCCAGCGAGCTTCAGGACTCATCTGAAGAAGACACAAGGTTCGAGGGGGGTCTGACACAGAATGCTCTCTGGTGTCCAGCATTTCATCAACTCTCTGCTGTAGTATGACCACCAGAAGACTATTGATGTGTGTAGTGAGTTTGGTAGAAATATAGTGTATAATAGTAACGTTATTGAAGATGATGCCATATTTATTGAAGATTTTACATTATAAATATTCACCAAAATTAATCAAAAGAACATTCTTCCAAACTCTCTGCTGTAGTATGACCAACAGGACACTATTGATGTGTGTAGTGAGTTTGGTAGAAATATACTGTATAATAGTAACGTTATTGAAGATGATGCCATATTTATTGAATATTTTACATTATAATTATTCACCAAAATTAATCAAAAGAACATTCTTCCAAACTCTCTGCTGTAGTATGACCAACAGGACACTATTGATGTGTGTAGTGAGTTTGGTAGAAATATAGTGTATAATAGTAACGTTATTGAAGATGATGCCATATTTATTGAATATTTTACATTATAATTATTCACCAAAATTAATCAAAAGAACATTCTTCCAAACTCTCTGCTGTAGTATGACCAACAGGACACTATTGATGTGTGTAGTGAGTTTGGTAGAAATATAGTGTATAATAGTAACGTTATTGAAGATGATGCCATATTTATTGAATATTTTACATTATAATTATTCACCAAAATTAATCAAAAGAACATTCTTCCAAACTCTCTGCTGTAGTATGACCAACAGGACACTATTGATGTGTGTAGTGAGTTTGGTAGAAATATACTGTATAATAGTAACGTTATTGAAGATGATGCCATATTTATTGAATATTTTACATTATAATTATTCACCAAAATTAATCAAAAGCACATTCTTCCAAACTCTCTGCTGTAGTATGACCAACAGGACACTACTGATATGTGTAGTGAGTTTGGGAGAAATATACTGTACACTAGTAACGTTATTGAAGATGATGCCATATTTATTGAAGATTTTACATTATAAATATTCACCTAAATTAATCAAAACCATATTCTTCCAAACTCTCTGCTGTAGTATGACCACCAGGAGACTATTGATGTGTGTAGTGAGTTTGGTAGAAATATACTGTATAATAGTAACGTTATTGAAGATGATGCCATATTTATTGAATATTTTACATTATAATTATTCACCAAAATTAATCAAAAGAACATTCTTCCAAACTCTCTGCTGTAGTATGACCAACAGGACACTATTGATGTGTGTAGTGAGTTTGGTAGAAATATACTGTATAATAGTAACGTTATTGAAGATGATGCCATATTTATTGAAGATTTTACATTATAATTATTCACCAAAATTAATCAAAAGCACATTCTTCCAAACTCTCTGCTGTAGTATGACCAACAGGACACTATTGATGTGTGTAGTGAGTTTGGTAGAAATATACTGTATAATAGTAACGTTATTGAAGATGATGCCATATTTATTGAAGATTTTACATTATAAATATTCACCAAAATTAATCAAAACCATATTCTTCCAAACTCTCTGCTGTAGTATGACCACCAGGAGACTATTGATGTGTGTAGTGAGTTTGGGAGAAATATACTGTATAATAGTAACGTTATTGAAGATGATGCCATATTTATTGAATATTTTACATTATAATTATTCACCAAAATTAATCAAAAGCACATTCTTCCAAACTCTCTGCTGTAGTATGACCAACAGGACACTACTGATATGTGTAGTGAGTTTGGGAGAAATATACTGTACACTAGTAACGTTATTGAAGATGATGCCATATTTATTGAAGATTTTACATTATAAATATTCACCTAAATTAATCAAAACCATATTCTTCCAAACTCTCTGCTGTAGTATGACCACCAGGAGACTATTGATGTGTGTAGTGAGTTTGGTAGAAATATACTGTATAATAGTAACGTTATTGAAGATGATGCCATATTTATTGAATATTTTACATTATAATTATTCACCAAAATTAATCAAAAGAACATTCTTCCAAACTCTCTGCTGTAGTATGACCAACAGGACACTATTGATGTGTGTAGTGAGTTTGGTAGAAATATACTGTATAATAGTAACGTTATTGAAGATGATGCCATATTTATTGAAGATTTTACATTATAATTATTCACCAAAATTAATCAAAAGCACATTCTTCCAAACTCTCTGCTGTAGTATGACCAACAGGACACTATTGATGTGTGTAGTGAGTTTGGTAGAAATATACTGTATAATAGTAACGTTATTGAAGATGATGCCATATTTATTGAAGATTTTACATTATAAATATTCACCAAAATTAATCAAAACCATATTCTTCCAAACTCTCTGCTGTAGTATGACCACCAGGAGACTATTGATGTGTGTAGTGAGTTTGGGAGAAATATACTGTATAATAGTAACGTTATTGAAGATGATGCCATATTTATTGAATATTTTACATTATAATTATTCACCAAAATTAATCAAAAGCACATTCTTCCAAACTCTCTGCTGTAGTATGACCAACAGGACACTACTGATATGTGTAGTGAGTTTGGGAGAAATATACTGTACACTAGTAACGTTATTGAAGATGATGCCATATTTATTGAAGATTTTACATTATAAATATTCACCTAAATTAATCAAAACCATATTCTTCCAAACTCTCTGCTGTAGTATGACCACCAGGAGACTATTGATGTGTGTAGTGAGTTTGGTAGAAATATACTGTATAATAGTAACGTTATTGAAGATGATGCCATATTTATTGAAGATTTTACATTATAAATATTCACCAAAATTAATCAAAACCATATTCTTCCAAACTCTCTGCTGTAGTATGACCACCAGGAGACTATTGATGTGTGTAGTGAGTTTGGTAGAAATATACTGTACACTAGTAACGTTATTGAATATTATTGTATTCTCTTTTTTCGGAGTTGCACTTTGCAGACGGTCCCTGAGCACTCGTTTCTTCTCCGGCTGCAGATAGAGACCAATTGAATGTGTCCAGTTTGGAGGACAGCATGTATTGGCTTTTTTGGATCAAAATGTGATTGTAGTTCGTTGTCAACCTTACCACGGTACTTATGAGACGTAATTTGTGTGTGTACAACGTTTTGTTCATGAGTTATTGATCCGTGAAATCCGAATCTGCCAATATCGTTCCAACTTTACTCTACTCCCTGCAGCTGCAGGTTCATCGCATTCAGATGGCTTGTGATGTCGCACAGAAACGCCATTTCACACATAAATGTTTCATCTCGGAGCTCTGTTGTGTCTTTCCCTTTGCTTTCCATGAACAGACAGATCTCCTCATGCAGCTCGAAACATCTTTGCAGCACTTTTCCTTGGCTTAGCCATCGCACAGCCGTGTGATAGGGCAAGTCACCATACTCTGTATCTAACTCGCCCAGAAATGCCTTGAACTGGCGGTGATTTAAACCTTTGGCCCTAATGAAGTTAACTGCACGCGTTATGATGCTCATTACATGATCCATTTTCAAGGCTTTGCCACATAACGACTCCTGGTGTATTACGCAGTGATAAGCTGTCAGCTCACCTGTGACGTTTTCGTCCCGCATCCTCTCACGTATTCTTGCCACCAATCCACTCCTATGTCCACACATCGCGGGTGCTCCGTCTGTTGTCAATCCCACGAGTTTTCCCCAAGGCAGCCCCATCTCATTTACACATCTGGATACCTCTTCATACAGATCTTGTCCTGTAGTTGTGCCATGCATAGGACGTAATGCCAAAAACTCTTCTGTTATGCCCAGGCTGGAGTCAACTCCACGAATGAAAATTGACAGCTGGGCAATGTCACTTGTGTCGGTGCTCTCATCCGCAGCAAGTGAATATGCGATGAAATCTTTTCCCTTTTCCACAAGCTGTTCTTTTAGATTGGTGGAAAGCTGGTCTACACGTTCAGCAACGGTGTTTCTGCTCAGGCTCACGTTTGAAAATAGCTGCCTTTTGTCTGGGCACACCGTGTCACAAACTTTAAGCATACAGTTTTTGATAAACTCTCCCTCTGTAAAGGGCCGGGCTGATTTTGCAACTTCTTCTGCCACAATAAAACTAGCCTTGACAGCAGCCTCGCTTTGTGATTTGGCTTTTGTGAACAGAGCCTGCCGGGACTTAAGACCTCGTTTTAATTCTTCCACCTTCTGTAGCCTTTGTTCCATGTCCATATTCTTGTCTTTGTCTTTGTGTTTCTTAGACGTTTCATGGTGCCTTCTTAGATTATATTCTTTCATTACGGCCACACTTTCTCCACACAGAAGACACACAGCTTTGCCTTTTACCTCCGTGAACATGTACTCTGCCTCCCACCTGGCTTTAAACCCCCTGTTCTCACCGTCCACCTTCCGTTTAGCCATTATTGGGGAGCGGGGTTGCTGAAAGTTGACATCTGCCCTGAATGCTGATGACTAACGAAGCCGAGGCCCACTTGCGGCGCTGCAGTGAGTTCGCGGGCTACCGTTGCATTGTGGGAAATGTAGTCTTGGTGCGTGCAAAACACAAGCAGGCGGCTGTGGCCTGCGGGCCGGTTCTAATACTAATCAAATATCATCCCGGGGGCCAAGATAATTCATTCGCGGGCCGGATCTGGCCCGCGGGCCTTGACTTTGACACCCCTGCTCTAGGGCTCTGCCACACACAAATGCACAGTACGGAGCCCTGGAGGGTTCCTAGAGAGAAAAATAAATAAAACGTGGTCACGTTTTACTTTCTCGTTCGCACGAGTTAATAAAGCGTGCGCACGAGTTAATAAAGCGTGGCCTCGTTTTATTTAAATAGAGGGATTCCTGTCCGTGACTCACAGTATCTGATGCCCACAGCTGTTTTATAGAAGGAAAAACTCCTTCACTTTATGAAATCTCTGCGGCACTAGTGGCCTGTACTACGAAGCAGGATTTGCTATTTACACTATTCATTCATGAAGTATAACGCTGCGCTGTCAGCACGCGTCTCCATTTTATGATTGGTCAAATGTTGCTAACCCCATCCCTTTCAGGTGAACGCGCTCTCAGCCGGACAGAGAAACCCTGGTTTATTTACTGAGTTGATAACCAGCTTCGAAGGACCGCTTAGCGACATCGCGTTTGTTAGGGTTAGTTAAGCCGGGTAAATCAAACATATCCAGGGTCTGTTGAACTGGCTTTGTCGTACAGGGCACTAGAGGCAGTAACGTGTAACTCAGCAGAATCTGAGAAGAGCAGCACCAGCTGCAAAGAGCTGTGCCTTTTACTGTTTACCTCACTGTGTTTCCCTTCATTAGAACAGAAGAATAGAGATCGAGGCTACTACGTTTAACCACACACATCTCTAAACACATCGAACAAGTATTCCCCCTCGTTTTCTGAAGGAGATATCCTGTCACCGGGGCGCATGATGTGTGCGTGTGTTTGTGCTCAGCTCTGCTCTGTGTGTGCGTGTTCGGTGTGTCCGACACCACCGCCCGGCATTTGTTTTCAGACTACCACGAACATTAATTTACACAAATCTGGTTCTCCATAGTTATATGTGTATTCCCAAGTGAAAGAAATTCATTTACACACACACACACACACACACACACACACACACACACACACACACACACACACACACACACACACACACACACACACACACACACACACACACACACACACACACACACACACACACACACACACACACACACACACACACACACACACACACACACACACACACACACACACACACACACACACTGTTTGCAGGTGCTGCGGTTTTAAACGGAAAACAAAATGTATGTGTGGATAAAAAATACGTATGTAAAACTTTTTGGGGGATTTGGATTTTATTTACATTTATATGAAACGAAACACATTTGTGTGTGCATTGAAAAATACAAGTGTGGATCCAGAAATACAAGTGTGAATCCTTTTGCGGATCATGAAATACAAGTGTGAATCCTTCTATGTGCATGTGTGTATTATGAGACTGTTCTGAGCCCATAAATACCTAACCATCATCTAAACCAGCGTTTCTCAAAGTGTGGGGCGCAGAGATGTGATAGATGGGTCGCGAATGGACGCGATGACCGGGAGTTTTGTTTTTTTTCTTTTTTGGACCTCAGGCCGGAATCGAACCTGGGTCCTCGCGGGCGTTAGTGGACCGTTACAGCCGGAGTCTCGCAACGGCGGTTGTTTGCGGCGGCGGATGCGGTACCGGCGCAGCGGCGCTGTGAAAGTCCACGGCCCACCGATGTCAGAGCCAGCGGCCCAACAAATGCAGCGGCCCACCGGGAAAAGTCCCAAATCTCCCGATGGCCAATCCGAGCCTGCTCACACACACACAACTGAAACCAAAATAATTTACAGCGTTGCAGTCGGGAAGAAAAGCAATGTGGAGCGGCACCTCACCACTTCACAAGGAGTTTAACCGTGAAACTTTTCGAAATCCCTTTTGTGACGCAAGCCATCATCGCCACGGAGGAGCACACAGGCTCTGTGAGCGAGCGAGACAGAGAGAGAGAGCGAGAGAACTAGAGAGAGCACACATTTGTCTATTTAATATAGCCTAGGTGTAAAAAATAAAGTAAGAAATCATTCCAATGTGTGCTATAGGACACTAAAAAAAAAAAAAAAGTTTAAAAGGGGAGTGATTAGTAAAATATGCATAAATCAAAAGAAAGAATGCTAACTAGGTAACATAAGATAAGAATAAACAAGTTTGAATGATTTGTTATTGGTTTTGATCATATTCTAAAGATGTTTGGATTATTGAAAAGTATACAGCTCCCTTTCAGTGTGTTGAGAGCTGTATCCATAAATTCATTTTTGGCTCAAAGTGCACCAGATTGAGGCATTTCACTTCAACATTAAAACAAAAATCTTCCCGGGGGTGCATGCCCCCGGACCCCCCTAGAGGAGGTGAGGTCCACCCCCAAATAAAGCAGGTTAAAATAATTAAATTGCATACATTTTCTTTTAGTGAACATTGAAAACGGGTCCCACAGACCCAAACAGCACACAAAGGTTATAGGTAAGCATATAATAACGTTCAAATGTGCTTTATATATACAGTGCAAAAAAAACTAAAAGAGGAGTAAAAGTAGCCAAAGACTTGTTTTATTTTTTGAAAGTAGCTCTCATCCTAAAAAAGGTTGGAGACCCCTGTTCTAGAACAATACATTTGACAATTTTAAGCTTGATCTACCATTTTATTGGAGCGATGAGGAACAGGTGGGGCTTGAAAAGACCCACCTGTTCAAAGTGGGGAATGACAGAAAAAGTTTGAGAACCACTGATCTAAACAGTACTGAGTTTAAAATAATGTATCTTTAAAGCAGACTTTATCAAACGTAAAAATTGAATATTTGTGAGTCTGTACACTGATGTTCAGGTTTTCAATAAATCTGTGTGAGTAAGATCCAAGTCAACAACCTGAATGCAAAACCAGCTGCACCACACCCTGACATTCAAATTAGCCCGGAAAACCGCCAGCCTCCAAGAGCAGCCCTCTGCAGTCCTCTAGGAGCCAATAGCACATTTTTATTCATTCCTGTTTCTAAATGTGTATACTGCCTTGCCTTAATGTAATGGGTGTGTGTGTGTGTGTGTGTGTGTGTGTGTGTGTGTGTGTGTGTGTGTGTGTGTGTGTGTGTGTGTGTGTGTGTGTGTGTGTGTGTGTGTGTGTGTGTGTGTGTTATTGGCTTCTAATGGGGGTGTGTGTGTGTGTGTGTGTGTGTGTGTGTTATTGGCTTCTAATGGGGGTGTGTGTGTGTGTGTGTGTGTGTGTGTGTGTGTGTGTGTGTGTGTGTGCGTGTGTGTGTGTGTGTGTTATTGGCTTCTGAGTGTACTACCTGCATGTCTGTTTCTGATTCTGCATCTTATTTATCATAACATTTCAGTAGTAACATCATTTAATTTATATATATTTTTAATTCATGCTCCTTTTGTGAAAAAAGATCAGGAGATGTAGCTGAAAGCTTGGCATCATTAGTAAGTGGAACTTTAGCTACAGGCAGCATTACATCTCTGAATGTGTCCTAGACATCCGAGTATAAAGTCCTCCCTTCTCTGTCCTCCCAGGACACACAGGTCCTGGGTCTGTGTGCCATTCTGGTGACATCTAGTTCAGGTTTACTGTGGTACCACTTGTTCAGAAGCTGGTCCACCTGCTCCTGCTTCGACACTCCGTGAAGCCTCTCCTCTTCTTTATCCTCGCACTCCTCTCTGGAGTTTATGAGGCAAAGTGGTTGCGGGAGACGGAGTACGGCGTCCTCCCTCATGTCCTCGAAGAACTGCACCACACACTTCCGGGCGAAGTCACGAGCGTGCAGGACACAGGTTTCCTCAAAGAGCTTTTGCTCCACGTCCAGGTAGTTGCTCCAGTAGCGCGTCTGCAGAGAGGTGGCGTGGTCATCGAAGTAGGGCTTGATGATGCGTCCCATGGCTCCAAGCACAATCAGGAAGAGGAGGATGGACCAGCCAACTGCCTAAACAGGGCGAGCAAAATTAATTACACAAAGCAACAACAACAATTTATAAAGCGCTCGGTCCGGTCTTTAGGACTCCTCAAAGGGCTTTTATATATTCAACTCAGCATTCACCCATTCACACCCATTCTTTCAGAGGCAGAGGCTGCAATGCAAGGTGTCCCATGATCAAGGAGGGTAACATTCACACATTCACACAACATTATCATTAGGAGCAACTTGGAGTTAAGTATGTTGCCCAAGGATACATCAACATGTATACAGGTGCACCATAGAGAGTATCCTGACTGGCTGCATCACGGCCTGGTACGGCAGCTGCACCACCCTCAATTGGTTTTAATGTCTTGCAGTATGGGAAAGTATGCTTTTGACCTGCCATCTTTTAGTTTTGATGTATTTTAAAATGATGCTATTACTATAAATAGTTTAGTCATATATGCCAAAGTGGCTGAACTTTCATAAGATAAGATCAAAGGTAACTCCAATCCAGTACTTATCCATTTTCAAAAGGCAGGTAAACCAAGAAAATTAAAAGGCATTCAGTGTGATTCAACTGCAGAGAAAAAGTTTTGACATGTATGTTTGCTTTCTACTCCTACTAAGCTCAGCAAGAAATAAATTGTCATGTATCTTGTGTGTAAATATGCATACTGTTATAAGGATTGACATATAGGTGAATCATTAATTGGCATCTCCTGATATTTGATTAGCTTCAAAACATCAGGAAGCCAAAACAAGGTTTGATTATAGCTAGTTATCTTTTACATTTTGAGTAATTCGTTTTTTGTGCAACATCCTTTTCAAATGTGCTATATTAATTAATTTGTTAGTTTGTTAGAATGAGGAGACACTAGTGTTGTAACGGTACACGTACCGAAATTATTCGGTACAGGCCCTTCGGTTCGGTACACGTGTGTACCGAAGTGTACCGAACGAATATAACGTTAAACGTAAAAAATTGAGAACGTGAACAACTTTTTGGAAGTAATCTCAGGTGCTGCGTCGCAGCATTCAGAGTCATTTGCTCGCATTGGGTTCAACGCGTCATAGAGCGAGCAAGTTATTTCATTGGACGAGAGGCATACTATGAGAGCTGTTCACAGGGATGCATTCAAATGTAGTCAGTAATTTAAGGAACTGTCGAAATGGTGAACGCAGATAAAGTTGAGCTCGAAAATCCTCCAGCGTCATTGAAGTCTCCGGTTTGAGAAAATGTTGGTTTCGCAGTTACGTACAAGGATGACGGACAAAGACAGGTGGACCGAACCAAAGCCGTTTGTCGGCATTGTTCAACTAAAATTGGTTACGCGGCTGGCAATACATCAAACTTGCACACTCATTTCAAAAGGCATCATCCGAACGTGAATATCACCGGTACCAAAATAAAAAAGACTGAAGTGCAAATCCAACTCCCACTAGCATTTAAACCTCCACCACTTGCAAAAAGTTTAGACCGAGCCAAAGCTATTACAAATGCCAAATATCCTTATGTTGCCATGTTAGCAAAGCGCTACCTGGCTGTATCTGCTACCTCTGTCCCTAGCGAGAGGGTGTTCTCCACAACAGGAGACATTGTTAGTGCCGGCAGATCTGCTCTTTCGGCAAGCAATGTGGACAAGTACATTTTTCTTTAAAAAAACATGAAAATACAACGACAAGCAAGTCATAATGTCAAACTGGCTTCTTAGGTACTAGTACAGTACAGTTCAAATACAGATTATTTCAGTTCATCGAAATGCTGCACCTTAATGTATATTTTATTATATTTTGTATTTATTTGAGTGAATATTCTCAGTTTAATAATAATTAAAAACCCAAAACTAATATTTTATGTTTTGTGAGTACTAGTACAGTAAGGTTCAAATACAGATTATTTCAGTTCATCAAAATGCTGCACCTTAATGTTTATTTTATTATATTTTTTATTTATTTGAGTGAATACATTATTCACAGTTTAATAATAACAAAAACAATATATATATATTTTATATTTTGTGATAATTTTTTCTGCTGTACCGAAAACGTACCGAACCGAGCCGAACCGTGACCTAAAAAACCGAAATGTTTGTGAACCGTTACACCCCTAGGAGACACTAATCCCTTCATAGACAAGTTTATTCAGTGAACCCATTGATGGGACTTCCTCCTTGGTGGTATGAAGGTAGCAGTCATATATTTACTTGTGATGATCAAAATGTATTAAACAAAAATGTAATCGATTAACTTATTTACTCCTTCCATCTTTTTTTTCTGTTTAATCTAATTACTAACAACTTCTAATAATTCTACATAGTTAATGATTGGTTTGGAAAATCAAGTGTTTTTAAAGCCCCTAATGTTTCCACCTTTAAAAACACAGGAAACGCCCCTGCCTGTGGCATTGGGACTGAATGAAACACCTGAATTCAATGATTAAGAGGAGTGTCCCAATACTTGTATCTATATAGTTTATATCATTTATTTAACCAGGTAAAAGTCTCATTGAGATGGACTTGAACATAGTGATAACATATGACAGTTTCAGCTCCTTCTGAACATTATTCCAGGCAGAAGGGGCAGAATATTTAAAAAGCTTTTTTCCCTAGTTCTGTTTTCATTTTAGGAACCAAAATCTGAATAATAGCTTGGGAGCGCAGGCCATATAGACCTTGATTTGTACACATATATTTGCAAATATAAGAGGGAACCAGCCCAAGGAGAGATTTACTGTACATATAAAACGTGTCTGCATGCAGACAAAAATGGCCATTTAGCAGCAGCATACAAAGTGCAGTTGTGTTCACAATATCCACATCCAGTAACAAAACGTAATGCACAATGGTACACAGTATCCAAATTCTTTAGTCACTGGTCAGAGGCATTCATGTAAAGCAAATATCCATAACCGGTACAAACATTGCAGAGATCAAATGTTTCCTTGCCTGAAGGGAGTAACAGGATTTGTTTCTGTAAAATAAAGTTAATTTAATTTTTAGCTTGGAAACAACATTTTCAGTGTGTGACAATAATAAAACCTAGGTATTTGTATGTAGTGACCATTTCGATGTCAGTCCTTTGAACAGAAGACATCTTGGGGAGAATAGAAGTTAACTTCTTGCCATTTGAGAATATCATGAATTTGGATTTGTCTGCATCTAATACTGACTTAAGTCAAATTGGATTGCAAAACATCAAAGGCAGATTGGAGGAAGTCAAGAGTTTGCTCTATAGAAAAGGATGAACAATTAATAACTTTTTCATCTGCATAAAATAAATGTCAAAGATAAGTTTAACATCAGTTAGAAAAATGTAAAGTGTGTCCACCAGAAAGCACTGACAAGTTCATGTTTAATATGTTGTCCATATGGTGGGCTACATTTTTAAACAAGTAATTTAAGAAAACCCTTTTAAAATAAGTTATAATTAATACAAAATTATTATTATTATTATTATTATTATATTCCATTACATAATCATAAACCTAAATAAGGTGCTCTAGAAAATCCAAATGTAGCCCAGTGTGGATGTCAGGCCTCTGGGTAATGACAGTTAAGCCTGAAACCTATATCACAGCACATCTGACAATGTTTTTGGTTTAAATTATCCCAAAACCCGGTCTGACAGAGCATAAAGCTGTTAGAAGCTCTTCATGAGAATACAAATACATGAATGTGTTAGTGTGCTCGCTGAAGTTGTAACAGCTTACCTGGGAATAGCAGCGAACGTAACGAGAGACTGCTTTGCGGAAAGAGCTGTTCCTGAAGATAATGTCCTCCTTGCAGGGCACTTTGGCCATGATTTTGATCACATCCAGACCTGTGTTGTTGGGCAAACCTGAGGAAACATACCACATGAGATATCGTACTGGTCAAACGTCCGGACAGAATTTATTTTACCGGACACATTTGAAACTTACCGGTCATGTTTCAATAATAAGAATTGTGTAGCAGAGTTTCCGTTAGCAGGTAATTACCGGACTAGGACCGGATATGCTGATGTTTAAAACTCAGTTAATAGGAGTCATTTTTATATTGCTTCAGTTTATAATCGTAACAGATCGAAAAATTCAGATTCATTTTTCAATAAATGATTCCACAAACAACATAATTATTACATTCAAAGAAATTACTTGTAGTAGATGAAGTACATTATTCAAAAGTTTAAATTAACTTTGAATAATAACACGGGAGAAACGGATCCTCTCATTTTTCCTCTCTCCCTCTCTCTCCTGACAGTCCGTCAGTTTCTCATGCAGCGCGCTAAACAGTGGGCGGGGCTTCAGGTGATTATGCAGCAGCTGATCTGATCTCTCTCTCGCGTCCGGTTACACTTCACTCGCGTTTATGTCCATATCGATCAGATCCAGCTCTCCTGATCGGCCTTTAAAGAGACCACAGATCAAACTACTAAGAGTGAATATCGGCCGATAATGATCGGCGGCCAATCGATCGGAGCATCGGACATTTTGACGGGCAGGTTTTGAATTTACCGGTTTTTATTACATTTTACAAGCTAAAAAACGGTAATTACCAGCTAACGGAAACCCTGATACAGCTCTTAAAGCATATAATAGTATATATCAGGCTACAGCCCATGTATATGTTATGATGTGAAGCACTATTTGGTTTCATGAAAAATATCAACTGTTTATTTGTAGATATCTACTAAAGCATACAAATAAAGTGTGTAATGTAGGCCTGTTACTTATATTATTGAGAGATATATATTATACACACTGTTCTGCTTTCCGCACTGGCCTCACCAGCTGTTCTCACTGCAAATGTCGGCTCAGAATTAAAGCAGTAGTATTAAAAACATACATAGCCTAATATCCAGAGGAGATGCGTTTATTGAGTAAACAAACGGTCAAGGGCAGAACGTCTGCACAACCCACTGCACCGCACGCTAGGGTTAAGGCTCCTACAGACAGCCTCTGCGATAATCGATCGTCGACGAGCCTTGACAGAAATGTGTTTTTCTTCCAAGCGGCGCGCCCACATATGTTTCCGGGTCGCTGCCGGAAGACCTGGGAGTCCGGGACGCGAACAAATGGCTAATTTCGGAGGACTCTCGCGAGTGTGCTTGACGCCGGGACGACCGGCGACCCTCCCCGACAGGCGCTCGGACGTGAAGGCCCGCCCACAACTGCGTGCACGTCTGTGACCGCAGTTTTAATTCTTCTCGTTCTGCGCTTTTGACCTGTTTTTGAGGGGGTTACGACACTATTCATGTAGCGACATTTGGCAACGGACGGGTGAAAAATGTTACATTCTGGATTCGATGGGTGAAACATTTCAAACTTGCTCTCTAGCGCCACCTGTGAAAAATCTTTTTTTCCAAAAGTGTACATAGTCGCAGCGTAAGTCTGACGGACCTGAAATTTTGCACACTTATCCGGATGGAGCAGCTCTACATAGTATCCTCTCATATCCCGAAGCTCCGCCTACTTTGATTTGTTTTAATTAGCATAATGTCAAAAACAGTGAAATATTAACTTAAATTCCAATTTTTTGATTTTCCACACCCAACTTAGTGCACAGCATCAGTGGAGGGTCAGACACATTACCGTAGAAAATGAGCACGAGGTGTGGAAAAATGTGGCCGACATCAATCAAAACGTATTAGCAAAAGCATGTTCATTTCGGACAATAGGGGGCGCCAAAAAAACAACTAATTTATATCTCAAGAACCGATGGACGAAATAAATATATTTTGTCATAGACATACTGGCAGGGTAAGTATAAACGGAGATTTAAAGGGTCGCAACCAATGAAAAATGTGGGCGTGTCCTATTCAGTTTTTTCTCGAAACGAAGGGTTAAAAAATGTACCGAGCCATAAGTAGAGGAAAAAATGAGTATAGCATATATAGCATATAACGCATATAGTTTCTCCAAACTACCCGAATCTTGCCACAGGCATTACTGATGGAATCGCGGACATATTTCAAAAAGGCTTTCATTAGCCCCGCCCCCCAGAAAGTTGGCCATTTTGAAAAATCTGCATTATTCATGCATTTTAGGCGCATTTTCCCAAACACCTCCTCGGGAAAAGATCGGAAACATTCCAGTCCAGGACAAGTTCAGCCCATATCCAATATCATGTTAAATTGCGAATAAAATAGTTGCTAGCTCAATCGGGGCGAACGTAAGCTAACAGAGAATGTCCCATTTGACGATTTACATGTCTCAAATGACTCCAAACTACTCGCATATAGTTTTCCAGATATTCACGAAACGCTGTATACACATTGCTAGTATGATGGCACACATATTTCAAAAGGCTTTTGTATGTCGCAAATTACTCCAAACTACTGGCATATGGTTGTTCCAATATGCAACAAACGTTGTATACACATTGCTCTTATCATTGCGGACATCTTTCAAATTGCCTTCCATTTGGCCGGGCCCTCAGAAAGTCGGCCATTTTCAAAAATATGCAGTTTTAATGCCTTTTCTGCTAAGGCCTCCTAGGCAAATGGCCGGGAAAATTCCATTCCATGCCAAGTTCAGCCCATATCCAATGCGACACACACATGCGACACACACACACACACACATGCGACACACACATGCGACACACACACACACACATGCCACACACACACACACACACACACACACACACACACGATGTTGAGTGTTAGGCCAGCAGCTCCCTCTGCTGACGGCACATGCAATTACAACAGACACATAATTATACACTCCATAACACACACATGCAGCTCTTAAAGCATATAATACATATCAGGCTACAGCCCATGTATATGTTATGATGTGAAGCACTATTTGGTTTCATGAAATAGATATCTACTATAGCATACAAATAAAGTGTGTAATGTAGGCCTGTTACTGATATTATTGAGAGATATATATTATACACACTCTTCTGCTTTCTGCACTGGCCTCAGCAGCTGTTCTCACTGTAAAGTTCGGCTCAGAATTAACCTGTTAAGCCCCAAGGTCCCCGCCGGCGGGGACCCTGTTTTTTTTTTTCAGGACACTGTCTCAGGGGATCTTAAAATGTAAGAACCTATTAATGTGTTACACCAGATTAACGGAAATAATCTCAGCTAACTGACGATATAAACCATTTTTACCAAAGCAAAACACAAGTCTCATAAGAAGCATCTAAATGACCCCTTAGCGAAAAATGCTAACGGACATTGGCATAGAACTCAAGATAAAAGTACCCTCATTACTTATCGTAGCTGCACATACAAGATATCCGATTAAAGCTGAGATTCCACAGATTATTTAGGTATATAGGATCATCACTGAGTGATCCGAACTTGCGACAGGGGAAGCAAAGACAGACATCACAACACGTACCTTTACGTAGCTTCTAGGGAGATCGTCTCACCGTAGCTGTTAACCTGTTAAACCCCGAGCCTGTTTTTCAGGTTCGAAAATGACATTCCCAGAACAAATGACCATATCTTCCCTTCTAAAAGGGTTAAATGAATAATCTTTTTTTATCAAAGTAATGATAAACCTGTCAGTTGGATGTAGAAAAGTCAGATTCAATATAGATGTTTTTTATTTTAAAGAAAATTCAGATTGAACATGGTAAAAAACTGTAAATTAGTGTCCGTCCAAAAAATATTTTGTACCTTGGATGATGGGTTAGTAGACTAAAAGCTTTAGGAATCCAAAGTACAACATATAATAAGAACCCTGTATCAAGATTGATGCAAAACAAGTGATATTTGAAATTTTTAGACAGATTTAGCAAAAGAAAACCTCTTCTGGGGCCATTTGGGTGGATTTGTCATATCTCTGGCTCCCCCTGCTGGATTTTGATATGTGACATCTCTTTCTAACCGTCAGAGCCAATGGAATCGAGGGGAACTCCCACATAGTCCTTATTTGGTCATGTGTGTGTATTATACTGCCGCATAGCCAAGACCGGAAGCAGCAGCCACTCTGGTGGCTACCATTAGCAGCTAACTTTTGCTCTGCGATTTTTACATAAAAATGGAATTATGGATTATAAATAATTCCAAATATTGCCCAGAAACTTTATCAACCTATTGATTAACCGATTCAGCCGCGTTTTTTCTCATTTTAATGCCATTGAACACGTCTTTTGATCAGATTAAAGCAGTAGTATTCAAAACATACATAGCCTGATATCCAGAGGAGATGCCTTTATTGAGTAAAAAAACGGTAAAGGGCAGAACGTCTGCACAACCAACTGCACCGCACGCCACGGTTAAGGCTCCTCCAGACAGCCTCCGCGATAATCGATCGTCGACGAGCCTTGACGAGGCGGCGCGCCCACATACGTTTCCTGGTAACGACCGGGAAACAATTTTTTTTAAATTAGCATAATGTCAAAAACAGTGAAATATTAACTTAAATTCCAATTTTTAGATTTTCGACACCAAACTTAGTGCACAGCATCAGGGGAGGGTCTGACACATTACCTTAGAAAATGAGCACAAGGTGTGGAAAAATGTGGCAGACATCAATCAAAACGTATTAGCAAAAAGGTGTGGCCTAGACATAAATGCTCACAATTCATCCGAAATGTATCCAAATATCACAGATTTCGGTGGATAGGTTCAGTCTGTCTTGGGGAATAGGCAAAAAAAAGCATGTTCATTTCGGACAATAGGGGGCACCAAAAACACAACTAATTTATATCTCAAGAACCGATGGATGAAATAAATATATTTTGTCATAGACATTTCCGGTAGCAACCGGGAAACGTATGTGGGTGGCCGGCAGCGGCTGGAAGACCTGGGAGTCCGGGAAACAAACGTTTGAGCAATTACGAACGGCTCATTTCGGAGGACTCGCGCGCATCTGCTTGACACCGGGACGACCGGCGACCCTCCCCTACAGGCACTCGGACGCGAAGGCCCGCCCACAACTGCGTGCACGTCTGTGACCGCAGTTTTAATTAGGGCCTGAGCATGAAGTGCAAATACCTATTGTTTTCCCTTGTATTATTAGGGCCTGAGCACGAAGTGTGCGAAGACCTATTGTTATGCTTAGAATTCTTATTCTTATTCTTCTCGTTCTGCGTTTTCGACCTGTTTTTTTAGGGGGTTACGACACTATTCATGTAGCGACATTTGGCAACGCTGCCAGGACGGGTGAAAAATTTAACATTCTGGATTCGATGGGTGAAAAATGTCAAACTTGCTCTCTAGCGCCACCTGTGAAAAATCATCTTTTCAAAAAATGTACGTAGTCATAGCGTAAGTCTGACGGACCGGAAATTTTGCACACTTATCCGGGTGGAGAAGCTCTACATATTATCCTCTCATATCCCGAAGCTCCGCCTACTTCGATTTTTTTTTATTAGCATAATGTCAAAAACAGTGAAATCTTAACTTAAATTCCAATTTTTAGATTTTCGACACCAAACTTAGTGCACAGCATCAGTGGAGGGTCTGACACATTACCGTAGAAAATGAGCACGAGGTGTGGAAAAATGTGGCAGACATCAATCAAAACGTTTTAGCAAAAAGGTGTGGCCTAGACATAAATGCTCACAATTCATCCGAAATGTATCCAAATATCACAGATTTCGGTGGATAGGTTCAGTCTGTGTTGGGGAATAGGCAAAAAAAAAGCATGTTAATTTCGGACAATAGGGGGCGCCAAAAACACAACTAATTTATATCTCAAGAACCGATGGACGAAATAAATATATTTTGTCATAGACATACTTGCAGAGTATAAACTGAGATTTAAAGGGTAACCAATAAAAAATGTGGGCGTGTCCTATTCAGTTTTTTCTCGAAATCGAAGGGTTAAAAAATGTACCGAGCCATAAGTAGAGGAAAAAAACGAGTTACGGCCTTTAAACTCGGAACAAATATCACAGCCCACAACCTTTTCCAGACTGTACAAAAAAATCGTACGTTTTAGCAAATACGGCTCAGTATCGCCCCCTATTGTGCTCTAATAAATTATAGTTTCTCCGAACTACCGGAAACTTGGCACAGACATTCCTCATGGAATTGCGGACATATTTAAAAATGGCTTCCATTATCCCTGCCCCCAATAAAGTCGGCCATTTTGAAAAATGTGCGTTTCACTGCGTTTTTGCAAACTCCTCCTAGGGAAATGATCGGACAAATTCCAAACCAGGACAACATCAGCCCATATCCAATGAGATGCTAAATTGCGAATGAATAGTTCACTGCTCAAACGGGGAGCTCGTAAGCTAATGGAGAATGTACCATTTTTGACTATTTTAATGTCACAAATTCGCTACAATGACCTTCGGACGCGAAACTTGGGACACACGTCACAGCCCACGACCTTTTCCAGACTGTACAAAAAAATCGTACGTTTTTGACACCAGCTCAGTAGCGGCCCCTATTGTGCGATAGTCGCATATAGTTTCTCCAAACTACCCGAATCTTGCCACAGACATTACTGATGGAATTGCGGACATATTTCAAAATAGCTTCCATTAGCCCCGCCCCCCAGAAAGTTGGCCATTTTGAAAAATCGGCGTTATTCATGCATCTTTGGCGCATTTCCCCAAACAGCTCCTCGAGAAAAGATTGGAAAAATTCCAGTCCAGGACAAGTTCAGCCCATATCCAATATCATGTTAAATAGACTCCATAACACACACATACAGCTCTTAAAGCATATAATACATATCAGGCTACAGCCCATGTTATGATGTGAAGCACTATTTGGTTTCATGAAAAATATCAACTGTTTATTTGTAGATATCTACTAAAGCATACAAATAAAGTGTGTAATGCAGGCCTGTTACTTATATTATTGAGAGATATATATATTATACACACTGTTCTGCTTTCTGCACTGGCCTCAGCAGCTGTTCTCACTGTAAATGTTGGCTCAGAATTAAAAGCAGTAGTATTAAAACATATAAGTTTCCCGGTCGCTGCCGGAAGACCTGGGAGTCCGGGACGCGAACGTTTGAGAAATTACGAACGGCTCATTTCGGAGGACTCGCGCGCATCTGCTTGACGCCGGGACGACCGGCGACCCTCCCCGACAGGCCCACAACTGCGTGCACGTCTGTGACTGCAGTTTTAATTAAATATGTGTTCGCTATGTAGAATGTTACTGATACCTGAGAAGAGTGCAGGGTCTACACTAACACTAAAGGCACAGATGAAGATCTTTCCATCCAGCAGAGTGACCAGGATCCACACCATGGGGGCCAGCAAGGCCCTCTGCATCATGGCTGAGAACAGGTACCTGCAGGAAGACATTGGTTTAATTTAATCCCAAATGCTTATTGTGCCTCCTGGTTTCCCTCCCTCTCGTCTTGGCCTGAACAAGGACTGATTTATCCCTTTCGTGGACACAGAACTTTGTAAACAAAGTGACAAATTCTATTATTACATGACTTTCAAATATTGAAACAGCTTAATTGTTGAGATCGACAGAGAAATATTTGAACTATATGTTGTGACGTTTCTTGTTGACTCCAGCAAAGAAACATGATTAACAGAGACTAATTCATTTTAGAGGTCTAAGAGTAAACCTTATTACTCATTAACTTTTGCAGTATATATTTTAAAAGATCTAAAAGTTTCATAGATCTTCAACAATATTTACCAAATCAATGACTTAATAGTTGAAGAGGTCATTTATATATATTTAAGTGATCTCTCAATCACTGCAACTCTAGCTCTGTATTATATGTATTGTAATGACAAGATTGATTAATGAAAATCAATAAGAAATGTCAACATGTACCAATGGTATTGTTCAGTTTACTACTATGCCCTCAAAAGAGTAAAAGTAATAAGTACATCCAAACAACATGACCTTGAAAGGATACTAGTTACAGGGATTTGATTAGGAAAACAATCCACTAAGTGTTTTAGTAAAACCTTGACTCACTTTACCACAGCAGGATTTTTAGATCTGTTCCCAATGGGTCTCATCCACTCCTCCATCATGACTCCTGTATGTCTGTTGACTAGGACTCCCAGGAAAAAGAGTATGATGGGGGGCACAATCATCACACCTAGAGAGTACAGCTTGTTGTACTGAGGAAGGCATGGGCAGTTAAAGTCAAAGCTGGTGTACAGCTTGACACTGACCAGGGCCAGGATAATACAGATACCATTGGAAATTGACTCAGAATTGGACTGAAAGTACTGCAGGACTAACTTCAGACGATCCATAGATAGGATAGTATGGGTAAATGACAAAAACTACTGCCGGTCTTTTAATTCCAGCTGTGGTGACAGAATTTAATTCCGGTATTAATTTATCCTAAATGTTTTAGCTTCTGTAAAAAGTATGCTTTTTAAAAAAGGAAACTTGTAAATAAAATGAGATTTTTTTAATTGACATTTCACCTTACCACAATATAAACCAAACCTTTGTGAAGAGAAGTCTTACATCCACATTTAGCAGTCTGAGTTAAAAAGCTGAGCTACTGCTGCAGTTAGTCCCGAGTGATCAAGGAGTGTATGAACGCATGAACACCGAGCAGGGCACAGAGTGCGGCCACACCCTGCCCCACTGTCACAGGCTCTCACAGAGACAAGGACTTCCTGTTTCGGCTCTATTGTATCATGACCGGGCCTGAAACGAAAATTCAAAGCATGGGACCGTACAAAGGATCAACCACTAAAAGAAGAGTGGAAGCTGCAAAAGGGGGGACCAACTTCCTATTGATGCCTACATTGGAACGGGATAAAAGCTCCTGCAGGTGTAACACTATGGGTTGGATGACATTTGTGAACACTTTTAAAAATATATATTTATGGATGTTTATTTAAAATAAATATTAATGTGTGGATCAAAAATATATTTGTGCAATATTATATGGATTTTTTTCTTCATTTATATAAAACATTTAATGTTTATGCGCATTTTGAAAAATATTTTTGTTGACGATATCTTTATATAAATCCCAAATTACATTTTGTAAATCCTTCTGCAAGCATTTATTTGATTCAAGAATGATCTGACCACATAGCTAAAGCGCAATTGCCAATATGTAAAGGTAACTTATGAAATGTTTTGGAACATGGCATGATCTTGAAATGGTCAAGCAAAATTCTACCCAGAAAGTGGCAACTTGATACAATGTTATTCAGCAAATGCTTGGAAAAAAATACACAATATAAAGTAAGCAAATCATTTTATTTTTAATTGTTGTACTCTTAAGCTACAGGAAAGTGCTTTGATTAAAACATTGTTAAAGATCTGTTATGAATGGCCAAAAGAAAATCCAGGACTAAAACAGCTTTGTCTTGTGAAAAAGATGCACAGACCTTGTGAACAGTTTTACTGCTTTTAATGAAACTTTGTTTCTTCTGATAGTCTTGATGAACTGCCAGCAAGAAAAGCCAACTGTACCATGTTTTCACATGCAAATACTCAACTGTCATTGACAGCCAACAAAATCCCAAATGATAGTTATTAAAAGGGTAGTGGTTTACAAAAAAAGACCATGACTGAGGACTATCAAGGCAGGTCATAAAGGAAAACAATACTGTCTGCAGACAGTAGTTTTAGGAAGGGACGGCGGTTAAGAGCCATCTAGGTGCAACTTTAGTTTTTCTTTAATAGCTTGCAGGTGTTTTCAGATCAAAGGGATCTCTGAAGAGTCTTCAGCATCCATCACTCTGAACACCCCCCCCTTCTCTTTCTTCATGCTCCCCTTCCCTTTGTCTGAAAGTACAGAGAAACATTTTTTTTACTTCAGCTCACTAGAAAAAACAATGGCTAAGTACTAAGACAGTAAATAAATAAAAAAGGGACAATGCAAACATGACACATTTAGAAAGGTTCACATCACCCTAATGACCAACATTAAAGTCTTTACACATGGCGCCTTAGAAAACCCTCCGTTACACATCAGGTCCTCTTTTGAAACTGATCAGCACAAACATAAGGTGGCAGTAGTAATGTTTACACTACGTAGTGCGGCACAGCTCTCGACACCAGCTATTAATATTTAGGTTATTAAAGTTAGATAGATATGTCACTATATGTACAGATGTCCATTTTCACTTGTCACTTTAACTAATTTCGTACTTCATAATTTATATCACCAAATATGTATATATGCTGACAGTTATTTTACTCATCTCCTATTTCATAGTCTTTTATTATTATTATTATTATTATTATTATTATTATCATCATCATCATTTTAATTGTTCTTGATTTTTTTAATCTGTGTGAATCTGTGCTCTCCTGTTTTTCACGCTTACCCTGTTGCTGCATGTACAACTGAATTTCCCCACGGGGATTATTAAAGGTCCATCTTATCTTATGGTTTTCTATTTAAAAACAGATCACTGACCGGGGAGACTGTGACCCTGTACAAACCCGAAGTTTTGAAAAGCACATTTCTGTCATTACAATTTTCTTAATAGAATTTCTTTACTTTGCAAGCGCAGAATGTTGATCAGTGGTTTTCTGTTCAATTTGGTTCTTAGAAATGGGTAAATATAATTTTCTTCTGATATGATGAACACTGACATCTTAAAATGACTAAATGAAAAAACTCTTTGTTGGGACGACAATAGTTTCTGCACCACAACTACGGACATTTTGATTTTAATGTGTCACATTTTCTGCTTAACTCGGCACCAAAGGGCCTAAGCAGCATAAAGGCCTTTAAAACATTTCTACTTTATTAAATGGATACATTAGACATTCTGTATTCGCTGATTATTGACAACTTTCAGTGTCGTTGTGATAGTAAGATAATAGATTCTTAGCATTCAATCATATTGATCACCTTAGTGTATTTGGCCCAACAGCATGTTTGAGATATTCAACTTATAATTGAACATTGTGCCTACTGAAGTGCTTTTGCATGATCATATTTTAATAATCACTCTCACATTATCCTCTGAAATAACGACAAGAGTGTGACCTGTGTAGTGGTGTTTCTCCTCACCCAGCATGTCGCTGCGATCCAGTAAAAGCTCCAGGTCCTTGTTGCTGATCACCTCCCCCTTTGATGTTTTCACCTCCCTGAGCGAGACAAACGAACAGACAAACGTTACTCTACACCAGGGGTCGGCAACCTTTTTGATATGAAGTCCCATTCAAAAAATAAATAATGTTTTATCAGCGTGCCGACGATCGTGTATTCTCAATGGGGGGGTGAGGAGCTCAACGCTCTTGAACTGTCAACAGGAGGGCAGGGGGAGCCTCGCTGCGGGGAAGCAGTGTGTGGACCCGTCAGCGCAAATTACATGATGCCGACTTTAACAAACAAGAAGAGATTGAAGGGCCATCTACTAATGACCATGTACTAGGTAGGGGTGGGCGATATTGAAAAAGATAATATCACGATATTTTTCAAGCAGTATCACGATAGACGATATTTATTCATGTCAGTTATTATGGTTATTTTTCAAGTTACTTAACAGTACAACCACCTACGAGGTAACAACAACTAAAATAAAAAGGAGTAACAGACCAAAATACCATTTCAAGCTGGTTTTAATTCTGCAATGAATCCCTGAATGAACAATTCAACAGGAATGTTGATATGGCTTCCTCAGTGTTCAAGTAGGTATGCCTACACCCTACACAACAAACAAAAACACTGGTTTCTTCACCAAGTAAAGTGCATTCTCTTTTCAATAAATGAAGTGCAATACTGTCTGAATCCTGACTAGACAGCATGGTTTTTACTAACCGTTATCAGTATGTAGTTACTTCGGCATCATTTTGAAACGTGTATTACAATTAAATCACGGTAAAATAGGTTAATTTTGTCGTAGTTGGTTTCCACCATAGTATTTACATGGATATAAGCCCCGCCCCCTCTCCAGCGCGTCCTGTTTGAATGACAGGAGTAAACAGCTGACAGCCGCCGTGAAACTCCAGCGGTTAGAGCGATGAGAATATTCGCATCACATCCGTTGTGAACGCAGCATAATGCAGTTCAGAAACCACTGTTCTGACGCTTTTAAAGCAACTTCGAGATGTTAACAGTATCAGGGGCACACAGGCCATGGTGGCCGTAGGACGTACAATTATTTTCGGGGCTTCACGGCCAGATCGAGGGGCAATGACGGCATGGCCGTCACTGCCGCTGTGAAAATCCTACCCTGGTGCACTCGCAGCACTCAGTGATTGCACATTCTATGACTGAGTGACTCTCTGTATCACGATAGATATGATATTTCTGAAAAGGCATATTTTCCCGACGAGATATATATATATATATATATATATATATATATATATATATATATATATATTGTCTTATCGCCCACCCCTACCATGTAACCTTGTGAGCTGTGAACCCTAATTGAATTTGATCGCATACTTTGTACTGCCGGGTGTCTTGTGAGATTGATATTGAAAGTGGATGACATTGTTGATGATGTTGGAGATTGTGGATATTGGTGATGTTGTTATTGTTGTTAATGATGTCAGGACTTATGTCTTGAATGTTGCTGTATTATTGTTGTATTATTGTTGTACTATTGTTGTATTGTTTTAAGTGTCGGACCCCAGGAAGAGTAGATTTTGTCATGAGCAAAAGCTAATGGGGATCCTTAATAACCAAAAAAATAAACAAACACATTTAAATAATTGGTTTAAACGGCATAATAATAAGGACGATCGTCCGTTCTGTGATTCTCCAGAACACAGATGGCCAGTCCGCCCCTTTGTAGCATATTATTTCGATGAGAGATGAGCAGATCGCCACTGGGCTTTCAACTAAAGACACAGCCACGCAAAAACTGCGGCATTTGTACAGCTCATTATGGGTACTGCAATTAGTGAAGTGCTTTCCTCTGTGGTGAAACGATCAGCACTGCACCACGGAGGAAAGCAGCAGAAAGTCACCTGGAGTTAAAGAGAGCGGGGCTGCGTTGCGTGCATGGCTTCCTTCTGCAGGTAACGGGGAGACGCGCTCTGGCGGCGGTCTCGTTCAGGATCCGAAAATAAAATTTAAATATTTTGCACACTTATTCCACTTATTCCTAGTGTGCCACTGGTTACGGTGGTTGCCGACCCCAGCTCTACACTGTTGAGAGCTCTTGGTTCTCCTTCACATTATCTTAACATTGAAGTGGTGGTGTCTTACTTCTCCATGCCTCTGGCTCTGAGAAGCTCCCTCAGCTCATCCAGATCAATGCAGCTCTTACTCTGGTTCAGCTCCGCCTTAGCACCTTTGAACTTATCTATGGAGGAGAAACATCATCAAGTCCACATTTGAAAACAAATTCAGTTATATACAGCTTGCAGTTATATTTAGTATATCAGCAATAGTAATGTAGTGCTGCAGTGCCTGAGGTGTGGGCAGCACATGAAGGTCAAGCCACTTACTTTTGTGGATGACCATCTGCTCCAGCTTCCTCTTGGCTGAGGCCTTCTCCAGGATCTTCTGGTCGATGGTGTTGGCCGTCACCAGCCGGTACACCACCACTGGTTTGGTTTGTCCGATTCTGTGGCAGCGGTCCTGGGCCTGAAGGTCAGCCTGAGGGTTCTGAGAGGGGATGGAAGCATTAGCACACACCAACACTCACATATTAAGGAAAATCTGACATCACCCTGCACGCACCCAGTCACTGTCGAAGATGATAACAGTGTCAGCAGCGGTCAGGTTGATCCCAAGTCCTCCCGCTCTGGTGCTCAGCAGGAACAGAAATACATCTGGATCTTTGGAGAACTTGGTCATCTGGGGAGAAAAGGGTCAGATAGTTAGTAATGACAGAAACACCATCCTTATTGGTTAAATATAAATGCTTAGCATTTTACACTTGTCAAAACTCACATTTTCATCTCTTTCAGAGAAGGACATGCTGCCATCAAGCCGGCTGTACTGGTAGCCCCGCAGATAGCAGTAATCCATCAAAAGATCCAAGATGGACGTCATCTGACTGAAAATCAGAACCTGGAGCCACACATCAATCAATTCCTTGTACGACCACTGGCTATAATGGTGCAAGAATGTGTATTCAGCAAGTACACATTCCACTTTTCTCTAGCTACATTGTAAGGAAATGGTAATTGAAAATGCCACCTTGAAAAGGTTTGGTTATTTGAAGATCTGTGTATAATATCTCGTTATCGTCAGATGTAAATTAATTCAAGTTTAATGGAAATATTCTATAAATCTTATATTTGATACATACATAGGAGTGGTGGGGGTAGGCCTGGGCATTATGAATAGCCCTACATGTTTTAATATAAAAATCATACTGGTGTGATCATTATTGATATAGACAAGAATTCTGGCTCCCACAGATCGGTTGCATAAGTCCTCTTCCTTTAAAAAAGTACTCCTAATATCAACTTGTTACCTGTATAAAAAGACACCTATCCACAGAATCAATCAATCAGATTCCAACCTCTCCACCATGGGCAAGACTAAAGAGCTGTCTAAGGCCCTGGTATCCACTACAGTTCTCCATCGTATGGACGGTTCGTTCACACAACGCCGTAACGGAAGCGCGGAAACGGAGTCCTCAAACGATAACGGGTCCCAAGATGGACGGAACGCTCTGGGGGGCCAAACGGCTCCGTGTGTACGCCCTATACGATCATTCCCTGCCTCTCCCCACCTCTCCTGCTCACCCTAATCCAGTGGTTCTCAAACTTTTTCTGTCAGGCCCCCCCTTTGGAAAAAAAAAAAAGTCGGGCCCCCCCAACACAAATAGTCAGGCTCAGTGGCGGCGCCAGAGATTTGTTTTGGGGGTGCTGTGATGTAGCTTGACGTTTCATAGAGGGTGCTTAAACATTTAGGGTTTCCCATTAATGTACCGGTCGCTAAAGTGGAATGTTCTACTGCAACAATCCCCACGCAAATACAGTGTACCTGCGACTGTTACAATGAAGGCTCGATAATCAGCTCACGGCATATAGTTGTAAGCAGGGGTAAAGTGCTATTTTTATGGGTGGTGTGTGGACCTTACATAGGGGGG